>NC_056743.1:1935533113-1935581445 GCF_019279795.1 Protopterus annectens | reverse complement strand
TTTTAGATTCAGGGATCTGAACTTTGCTGTGTGCCCCAAAAGGATCCCCACACTATGGAATAAGATCCTCGTCCATGTAAAACAGAGTTCATCCCTGACCCTTTTCAACCAAAACTTTCACAAATTAATAGGAAGTAGTAAATTTACCCACAGTATGGCTCCCATGTCCCACATGGACAGAGGCCTTCAATAAAAAGTGTTATCCTAACAAATACTCCTCCTGCAAATGCTTAGCTGCCAGCCCATTAACATGCATCCCCTAGTATGATATTTGGGACCCAAATGGTTTGCAGTGCACGACTAGGCTTGCAAGGCTTCTAGTGGTCATTAGGCTAGTAACCTATGAGCCTATATGTCCAACTGTATTAGGTGAGCAGCACCAGTTGGACAGATATGCAATTCCATTATACAGGTAAGTACCACCAGTCACATTGGCATGTATTTCAATGTACAAGACAACAATGCCATATTCCTGTATACAGAAGTTTGCCACCAGTTACAAGGGCTTATACAGGATAACACCACCTGTTACACAGGCATGTATTCTGTTGTATAGGAGAGAACCACCTGTTATACAGGAGAGCACCGCCAGTTACACAGGCATGTAACTTGTTATGCAGGAGAGCACCACCAGTTACACAGGCATGTGTTATGTTATACAGGAGAGCCCCGCCAGTTACACAGGCATGTATTGTGTTATACAGGAGAGCACTGCCAGTTACACAGGCATGTATCCTATTATACAGGAGAGCACCGCCAGTTACACAAGAGAGCACCACCAGTTGCACATGTGTGTATTGTGTTATACAGGAGAGCACCGCCAGTTACACAGGCATGTATCCTGTTATACAGGAGAGCGCCGCCAGTTACACAGGGATGTATTGTGTTATACAAGAGAGCATCACCAATTATACAGGCATGTTTTGTTTTATACAGGAGGGAGACACTGGTTACGCAGGCACGTATTGTGTTATACAGGAGAGCACTGCCAGTTATACAGGCATGTGTTGTGTTAGTACCTCCAGTTATACAGGCATATGTATCCTGATATACAGGAGAGCACCACCAGTTACACAGGCATGTATCCTATTATACAGGAGAGCACCGCCAGTTACACAAGAGAGCACCACCAGTTGCACATGCGTGTATTGTGTTATACAGGAGAGAACAGCCAGTTATACAGGCATGTATTGTGTTAGCACCGCCAGTTACACAGGCATGTATTGTTATACAGGAGAGAACCGCCAGTTACACAGGCTTGTGTTTTGTTATACAGGAAGGAGACGCCAATTACACACGCATGTATTGTGTTATACAGGTGAACACCAGCTGTATGGACTTTTATTGTATCAAGTAGTTACTCCTGTTACGCTATAATCACTGCCCCCCGTCCCATCTCCCAGTTATGACATTGGTTAATGGTAATATGGCAGTAACAAAAATATTTCTATGACATATCATTCTAACAGTGGGTTTGAAAATTAGTATAAAGTCATGGATAAACAATGTGCTGAATATTAACGGTGAAATGAATTCCCTTTATATATAAGCTGTTGCTTTCAAGCTGAATAAATTATAGCTGAATTGTATAATCTGAAGTGTTGAGATTGCAGAATGCTAACATAACTCTTTTTGTCTCTCCCTGTCTGATCAATTGCTTCGATTCTTTTGCTTTCCAAAAGGCCATTGTAAGTACCGTGATTCTGTTTTTGCAAATCTTGATTCATGCATGTTTTAAGGAATGCTACAGGTCATTATTACAGGACATTATTTAGCCAATGGGTTATGTTGTATACGTTTGCACTGAGCACGGGTTGTGGTCTTGTCCTTCCTCCCTCTCTCTCAAGTGGTTTTGGGAATTTCTTTTGTTTGACATGCAGGTGTACTAGTGTTACACTTGCACTGCCTTGTTGATAACGTTACATGCTTTTTATGGAGGACTTCTATTGTTTATATGTACAAATGAGCAGTAGGAGGCCATGTCAGCAGTGATGGGCAGAGCATGCAAAACAAGTGATAAGATTTGAACTTTCATACTGTCTTTGTTTTTATCGTGCTAAATGTTACAGCACACAGCTAAATTATTCAGACATTGTATTTGAGTAATTTTACAGTGCTTCCTGAACATTCCAATGTAAAACCTCACCTGATTGCTCACCACTGTCTGTGTAGAATTGTCTTAGTTTATACAAGTCAGGCAGTAAATGGGTGTGTGGATCAAGTAGTCGCTTTGGTAGCTGGCCAACCCTGTATCTGGTTGTAAACTGTTTCACTATTTAATCTTCTGCCATTGAAGACAGAGTGAAAGCCCTCTTTCAACTTACTTTATTTTAAAAAAAAAAAAAATCTTCTTAAGCTGTAGGAAACTGCTTGCTCCAAATGTAGCAGTTTTTTTTTTTTCGCAGTTTTACCCTTCCTGCAGAGAGTGCCACAGAGCTCAGGTTTTTTTTAAATTTTTGTAAAACTTTTAAATATAGCAAACTGCAGTTTACACCAACATGGGGCACTATAACAAGCACTTAGGATCGACTGCAAATGCAATACCAGCTTTTAAAATCCGGTGTTAAATTAAAAAAAATTTGGATCATCTGATCACACCCCCAACACTTTGCACCCAAAGCAGTTACCCCACTTGCCCAAACCCCAAATACTCTACAGGAGGCAACAAAGAATTGGCAGGTTTGATGCCCAAGTCTATCAAGACCACACAAACTACCTACAACAGCCCTACAGCTAACAGATACAGTGTAGTACAGTACAGTTAACTACTTGACGCAGCAGCAGACAGTACATTTGTTTTAAACTGTTAAAGCGCAGTCACAGTATATGAGAGAAGTGCAAAAAATACTTGAGCCCTTTTGTGTGTTCCCACCTTGGATAGACCAGGTAAGTACCTACTGCCACTAGATGAACATTCCCAGTATTCGTAATGTGAAAGCACAGTAAAGGAGTGTCAGAAGTGAAATGCTACCGCAAACAAGCTTCGAGATACAGCGGTGTAGTTTAAACAACTTGTAAGTGTGTAATTCAATAAAAGTACTTCGCTTTGTATAAATGAGCCAGGAACCACTCAGTTGTACAGGAATTATAAAGGCACTAAAAACCAAATAAGCTGATTAATAAACCCTCCAACCAATAAAACTCTATGCAGAAATCTCAAGCGTTTCCCAACTTTACCTCCCAGTGCAGTAGATGGAAAGTCCACTGACCTTTTGATGTAAAAACTAGTGCCTGCTGGTGTGTACAAATGCACTATTCTATCCAACAGCTAGATAGATAATGAATTCAGAGCAAGTAAATCAGTAGAACAGACAATGAGAGGCAAATTGCACTATTTCAATGTAAGCACGAGGAAAGTCAAATAATTCAAGATATCAACAGCAGTATAGAAAGGTAGGAGCTTAAGCTCAATTTACAATAGGGGGTGGTCAGCTTCAATAAAGGGGAGGTCGGGTGAGAAAAATTAACAGAATTACCTGCTTTAGTTTATGCAGGCTTGAAATTTTTTTCAGAAAAAGACGAAGACTCAGAAATTCATTCTATTTTAAGTATCATCCAAGAAACAATTTAACCAATGAAAAAACATGTGAAATGTGCAGCCTAGATAATTTGTCCATCTCTCATATAGAACAAAAACACCAGGCCAAGTACATTTTGTTAAAACAGAAAAGAAAATTGAGCAGGTAAAACGTATATAATCTCTGTCACCAATAAAAAATATAGGTTTATTTTCCTCACCTAGCAGGGAATCACCAGCAGTGCTTTAGTTTATGCAGGCTTTGAGATGACTGCCTTATTTTTGCAGACCCCTCTTCCAGGTTAACATTCTCGTCTTTTGTCTTTGTAATCAATTTTCACAACCTAAAATTTCAATTAAACCTAGAAAAGCTATCTTTCATTCCTCACTGAAAGTTTTTATTTTTGAAGGCCGTCTTCCTGGACACCACCCTTCTTCCTCAGATCTAAGTGGACTTTTGCAAAGAACAGTTCTTTTGTTGTCAGAATTACTCAACAGCGAGAAACTGCCTCAGAATATTAGATTTTATGGCTTTCACAATTCTCATGATTCCTCTAGCTAGGTTACATATGAGAATAAATTGGTGGTTTCCGAAATCGGCCTGAACTCTGTACTGGCGTCCCCTCTCCTTCCATATGCTGGTACTGAACTTATCAAGAAGGGACTTCATTTGTGATTGAAGTAATTGTCCTTCAGTCCAGGTCTCCCGTCTCCCCCAGGCTCATTCTCAATCTGTAACCACAGACGTACCAGATTTTGCAAGGGGATGTGTCCAAATGAGTGAAGATATACAGGGTCTTTTGAAACCTCCAGGACAAAAAGAAAAACACAAATGTCAAAGAAATTATGCCATTCTTAAATTATCTCAAAACCCTGAACTGTCTGTGGAGTGCAGGACCTCTCTTAGTCATCACAGACAACACCACAGTCGTGAGACAAAAGTGGGGGACACAGATCTTACCTGCTTTGCAGATTAGCAGTGCTAGCATGGGAACTTGCCCTGCAGTTCACTATATCCTACAGGTTACTTACATTCCATCAAAGCAGAATGTTGTGGCAGACAAGCTAGGCAGAACCAGGATAGACACCACAAGTGGAAGTTGCACCTCAGGGTGCTTGCTTAGTGATATTAATTAGGCAGCTGGGTATGTTGACAAGCCCCATGGATGAGATTATCCCACTATGGGGAACTCCAGTTTTTGTCTGCATTTACAGCCGATAGTTAAAGCAGTTCTTATCCAGGAATCCTTGCATAAAGGTTTGGAAGACTGATGCATTTTCCTTCTACATAGATGCAAATGTTCCTATATGTGCATTTCCACACTTTCCTTTTGATTACCTAGCATCTTACAAATACAAAAGAACTCCAAAAATAATACTAACACCTCCATTTGGTCTAGACAACCAAGTTTTCTCCCTCCTTTTGAATATTGCCAGGGGCAATTACCACAGGCTGCTTCACAAGATGGACTTGCTTGTACAAGGCAGGGGCTCTCTGATATTCTCCCCACCTTTAAGTTCTACATGTGGCCTTTTAGGCATTGTTTTATGAAGATTTTGCAGCAGGTATTAAAGGCGGCTAAGAAACCTGCTACTAGAAAATCATATATGCCTAAGTGGAACAAATTTTCTAGTTTTTGCCAATGAATAAACCAAGATCCTTTTAAGGTTTAAACCCTCTTTGCTTCTGCAGTATTTGTGTGATTTATTAACTTATGGCCTTTTTTTTGCCTTTTTTTCTACTTTTTCATTAAGATTGGTCTTTTGGCAATTTCTGACTGTGGATCCCCTTTCTTCCTTATTCAAGTGAAACAGTTTATGAAAGGAGCATTACGGATTACTCCACCTACAAAATGGGTGCCTTCTCCTTGGGATCTTAATTTTGTAGTAGAAAAGCTTACACTTTTTTATCCATTTGAAATGACTTCCCACAGAATACGGTTGACTAAGGGAAGGGTCATAAGACCTTTCAGCCAGGACCCTTCCTCTGGCATGCTTAGGGCAGCCCATGGTATAAAGCTGAGTGGATTCCAACATGGTTGCCGACACCACAAAAGAGCAGTGGGAAGATGTTAAACACTTCAGTTGAACTTTTTTAGAAGTCCGACTGAAGTGCTTATTTAACGGTCTGAATGGAGTGTTTAACAGCTTCCCACTGCTCTTCTTTGGTGATTGCTCTCTCTATGTGGCAAATAGTAAGTGTATTACAGCACTACTGCTTTTTTTTTTTGTCCAGTTTTTGAGTATATGGTTACTGGATCAGATACCATGCAGGTGCGACATTAGCTTCATTGTAATTTTCTGTGAAAAATTCTGTGCATCCATTCATACCTCTCCAACTCTTAGCACAAGAAATCTGGGCAAAACCTAAAATAATGGGGGGACAAAGACCCCAAAATAGGGACATATATTTTAACTACTGCTCTTATTGTCTTAAAGTTGCTAGAGTAAGAGATTTTGTTAGCATGCATTTTCTGAATGATGTAAAGTCTTAAACTCAAATGGTTGTCATCACTTAATGACTTCAATCCTCCGTGATTTGCCAGAAAACCACCAATTTTATGACTACAGGGCAGATTTAGGCTGTAAATAATGAATAGCGATTGATAGCTTTTTTGCTGCTCTGCTAAACATTTGCTCACTATTTCCTAAGCCTTGCAACAGTATAACCTTAGTTATTGAAATAAACTGGCCTCGGAAGTCAATATGTTTGTGATATGTTCAGAAATGTATTCATCTATGTTCAAACTGTATGCCAGTGTACACCATAGTAACTACTAGCAAGTAGTGGTCAACAGTGAAAATACGCTCCCTTGTTAATATCTGCACTCTGGCTGGAAACAAATTTATTCAACTATGAACATGTAATGCATATTGCTATTCAATGTTAAAACTTATACTCATCAATTTAATATATAGCAGACATTTTATTGAGAAAGCAAAAACATTATTATACCTCGGCATATTAAAAGGTTGAGTATACAGTGTGTGATACAACACAAAATTATATGCTAGCCATCTACTGTCTTACAGGTTTATAATGTTTACATTTTCATACCTCTGTTACGAAAAAAAATATTTTCTCTCCCTTTGTCTGCATCATAAGCATATTCAAACAAAGCACTGTAAATTCCAGAAAATGCTGCTAGCTGGTCAACTGACAGGAAAGCATATTTTTCATGGAAAACAAATTGTCTCTCCTTTAACAAAAAAAAAAAAAAAAAAAAACAGAAATCTACATAAAATGATAGTATAAGTAACATTTCTACTGATTTACTCATGTAAATTAAAAAAAAAAAAATTTTCCTCAAAGGGCTATAGTCTTTTTCCAGAGCTATATATCCCTTTCCCAGCTGCAGGATTGCCACCATGGACAATCGCCTCTTCAGACTACTCTCTCTAGAACTTATGTACTAAGAATTTTGTTAAAAGACAGATCACACCTTGAAAGATGATCCTACTTCCTGGACAGATTCCACAAAACCCATCATAGTAAGACTTACCATTCTTATACTCTGCAAAACTTCTACATTTCTAGGACTGCATTATCTTTGGTATCAAATAATACATGAGCTGTTTTGGTAGTCTCTGCATCCCTTTTTTGATTTGGGCTACCAACTGCAAATACAGAACAAAAAGCTTTCAAATCCTTCTGCCTGTCCAAATATTTTTACAATTTGTAGCATGCCAAATGTTCTACCAAATTCACATCTGAGCATATCATCTAATCTGTTCTGGATGTTTTATTCTATTTGCCATCTCAGAAAGTTCCTGCTTAAACAGTTAAGTATATGTAATATGCATCTGTCATTAGTTCCAGAGCAAACCATTATCATAGTCAAATACCTCTTGCATGAGTAACACAAGAAGTATTTAAGTTGTTTTAACAGATTTATGTTTTCATATAATATGAAATAATGTAAACAGAAATACAGAGAATGAAAATAAACCTATGCATATTTTAGCAAAAATTGGTTGGTTTTCTCCAGAGTTGATTATTTCTCTAAGTGTATTTTCAGTAAGAATACTTCTGCTTGAATCAAAAAAGAAACTTGGGACACTTCATCAATCTACTCTCTCAAATACAAAATGCTTTTGCATTCACAATACTACTCGCATACCTGACAAAAATGACACTTCTTGCATTCCCACGGCACTCTTTCACATCTGCTTTTTTTAGATATATTGCAAGTGTGTGTCATCCCTGATTATGCATAAGTGGCTGATGGCTCTCTGTGACGGAGTTGTAAGTCAGTGACAAAAGACAGTTTTTCCTGTCATCACAATTCATGAAACAATACAGAAACATTAGCAGCACACCCATCTTACAGATGCCATAGCAGCGCAAAAAACTAGTAGTGTCCTGTGATTGGCCACATTTTGTGCCTCCTAATTAGCTCCCTTTGCATCAGGAACAGGAGCAGATGCTTGATTGGCTTGTATACTGCAATGCTGATTGGCTTTAATTGTGGTATACAAGCCAGTCAGAAATTGCAAAGTGGAGCCACCACTGTTCAATGCGGAACAGTGGGTTAAATCGATCCCAAATGCGGAGCATTCTGCACAATCCAGAGTACTTGGCTGCTCAGAGCCCTGGCCAGGAAGAGCTAGGCATGGGAGGGGAAGGAGTGAAAGTAAATGGCCAGATAACGTGTGCCAGGGGAGTACATGAGGTCTCATTTCTCTGATAACTCCCATACTTGAATTAAGTGGACTGGTCTCTTGTTAGTGTATGTCTCTTGCAGAAGTGAAGGACCACCCAGTGCCATCAACCCACTGCACAGCCATCCAGCCTTCCCTATCATATCTGAGAATAAGTAGGAGGGAGTTCATCTCACCCTTGTACTACACCTCCACTCAGGACATAACTGCAGCAGGAGGCTGGTGTGGGACAGTGAAACACCCCTGTTCGATCACCCACCAGAGAATCTGCAGCAGTGCATTCAGCCTGTGAATAGCTCTGATAAGGTTCATGTCACTGCAGCACTACAGCTTCACTCAGGATTTAAGTGCAGCCAGAACTCAATGTGACACAAGTTGTATTGTACAGCAAAGTCCAACAACACATGAAAGGTTTCGGAGAGAGAAGAAAACCTATAAATGTACTGAGTGTAGTAAGACTTTCATACAAAAGAATGATCTGCTAAAACATCAAATTACTTGCTTTGGAGAAAGATTTCCGGATCTGCAAGCAGAAACAAGAGCAATGTGGGGGAAGGATACCCAAACGATAGCAATGTGGAAGAAAGATACCCAAATAGTAGTAGGAGCCAACGGTCTTATAAAAAGAGTCTAAAATTTATTTTGGATATGCTGCCAATACATGTAACTCCATGTGAACTGCAGGAGGAGTCATTAATGGGCACATTGCGGGTGCTGCGAAGAGCACTTTTGGCTGACAGAGTGAAACAAAACTAATTTCATGAACTCCTATCGTACTTTGACTTAGGAATGGGTCCATTCCCGTCATGGTGTTAGAAACCCAAAACACATGGCGAAAATAAAATGGGAGAAACACCATATAAATGTCCTGAGTACAATAAGTGTACATGTTCTCTCATACGTCATAAAAAGGCTTGCGCATAAATGTAGTTGCAAGTGTAGAAAATTTCTGGAAGAACCTCATGTTGATCAGGAACAAACGCTGGAATGGCTAAGTAGAGGTGAATTCAAACCAAGAGATGCAAGGTTAATATTAGTGGCCCAAGGTAGTGGGCTACGTACACTCTGGTTTACAAAATCCATTGAACATATGGGAGAAAGATAAATGTAGGTTTTGTGAAACCGAATTGGAAACAGTTGCACACCTCGTTGCTGGCTGTGACATACTAATGGCAGGAGGGACTGTACACTGAAAGGCATAATAATGTGGCGCAACTGTTGCACTGGGGATTGCGCAAACATTATGGTACTGAAGTGGCTGAAAAACACTGGAAACACGAGCCACAAAGCTTCATAGAAAATGATTTAAGTCTACATCACATGGGATCATTCATTACCAACAGTTCAAAAGATAGATGCTAGAAAACTGGATATAGTGGTCCAAGAAAAGACAAAAGTAGCATTGATCATTGAAATCGCGCCACCCAGTGACTACAGTGTCCTGCATACAGACAGATACAAAGTCATAAAATATCAGGATTTGTAAGCAGAAACTAGAGCAATGTGGGAGAGAGAGACCCAGATAGTTCCAATAGTAGTAGGAGCAATGGGTTTTATAAAAAGTCTACAGTCATATTTAGATATGCTACCAATGCGCGCAACTTTGTACGAATTACAGGAGGAGTCATTACTGGACACATTGCTGGTGCTGCTAAGATAACTTTTAGCTGATATCCGAGTGAAACAATACTAATTTCATGAACTTTAATTATACTTTGACTTAGAAGGAGTCCATTCCCGTCATGGTGTTAGAAACCCAAAAGATTTGGAGAAATTAAAAGGGAAGAAATGGAAAGGGTCTGAATGGAGAGATGAAAAGTCAGCAAGCAAAGGAGATTAGTAGTGCTGAAATTGAATTCATCCTCAAGTCTTGGCGAGTACCTTCATGTGGTGGACCCTGTTTTTCACAAAATCTCACCAAGGCAACACTGATATGTATTTATATAATATATGTCATGGACAGAAGCATAAGCCGCAATGGTGCAACGGTTAGCATTCTCTTCACAGCAAGAGGTTCTCCCATTCGATTCTCTGCTGGAGCGCCTTCTGTGTGGAGTCTGCATGTCCTCCCCGCGGTCGAGTGATAGACATGCAGGTAGGTGCGAGCGTTAATGGGCGTGCCTTCGTTGAAGGTTGGGCTGGCAACTTGGCACTGAAAAAATCCACTGTCAATCATGAGCGGACTGGAGTTCCGCTGTAGCGACCCCTAACCGGAAAAAGCCGAAAGTCATGTCATGGACAGAAGTAAGTCAAAAACAGAAAGATAGCTGGGTGCACAAGATCCAGGATAAAAAAATGCCCTATCTTGGTAAGCACACTGGTGCCAGGACTGGTAAAAATGATAGTGTAGAATCCTCAAAATATGGAAACATTCCTACAGTGGGGCCAGGCCCAATGGGAGGATGCCCCCCCCCCCCCATTGTAGAAGGAAGTAGCAGTCCCCAAAAATCACAAAAACTGATAGGCCAAAGAAAAGCCATAAAGACGCTAGAGTGGACTATTGAAGATTAAGAAATTTGGGTATTGTTACTGTTGGACAAAAAGCCCAGAATTTCTGGACAGAGGATATACAAAGAGATTGAGATAAATTAGAGGACAGAAAAATACTTCCACAGGAAAAACTGTCAGAAGCTTCAAATGAAAATTTGTGTTCATTAATACAACAGATTTTTGAAAAACAGTATATAGATCAAGAAACTTGGATCTGTTTGGACAAAGAAGCATCTGAGGAAGTGCAAAAATGTAGACAAAACATAGATATTTTTGAAAAGTATAAAAAAGAAGTATGGACATGGGAAAGAGATTTGATATGGTGCAATATTTATGTAGAGCAGAAAGCCAAGTTACTACTTCAAATACAGATAATATAGCTACCCAATTCAGTAAGTACTTTACTGAATCATTAGCAGCCCTATTTAGAAAGCAGACACTCTCCCCAACCTTACAGTTCAAGTCCTAGTAAAGCTGAAACCACCTTCTCCATTCAGCCAGTCTCAACTGTAACAATAAAAAAAATGCTTAGCAAACTAAAGCCCACTACTCTAGCCGGAGACAGTTTACCACCCCAATATCTAAAAATAGCAGCCGAAGCAATAGCATACCCAGTTTCAATACTTATAAACAGATCCATAGTTTAACACCAAATCGCAACTTTATGGAAGACTTCCCATATAATTCCACTTCACAAAGGAGGCAATTGTACTGACCTAGCCAACTGCCGACCTATGGCTGTCTTATCCCCTGTCCAAAATATTAGAATTGTCCACACACAGCTCATGCAGTACCTGCAAACAACCTATTAACTCCGTCACAACAAGGTTTCCGTCCGCACCACAATACAACCACTGCCCTGTTATCTTTTACCAACCCATTAAATCAACAGAGAAACGATCACAAATATGTATTCTCTATTTTCTTAGACCTATCGAAAGCCTTCGATATGGTCTTCCACAGCAAACTCCTAACCTCCCTTTCTTCACTAAACTTTTCCCAGTCTACACTTGACTGGTTCCAAGACTATTTGACTGGATGCCAGCAAGCAGGTACTACCTACCATCATAGGTGTTCCACAGGGCTCCATACTAGATCCACACCTTTTCTCATTATTCACTAACAACCTCCACACCTCAGTCCCACATGCATCCCTAATTCAGTACGCTGATGACTCCACAGTAATTTGTGCTGCCCCCTCTGGTCAAGAATTACGTGTTCTCACTCAAAACTCTTCTTGCAATCAAAACATAGCTAACAAACTCCCACCTCATCCTGAACCCCAACAAAATGAAACTTATTTCAACCAACCAGAACTATGACAGCCTCCTACTCTTTCACCTTCGAATCTGTCAGCAAAACCAAGATCTCTCCCACTGCCCATACTAAGCTGTTAGGAAATGAAATAGATAACATGAGATTTGATTTCCACATATCTCGAACCATAAAAAAAGTGCACAAAAAACTAGGTACTCTGTATAGGAATAAACTTGACCTCACAAACAACACAAAAGCCACATTAGCTCAAAAAACGTGATCTCAGCCCTACTGTACGCATCACCTGTACTCACCAACCTTAGAATATATGACCTTGCAAAACCTGAAACATGTTATAATAAAATCACTAGATTTGCAACCAACTCAAACTCCAGGTCTCATCACTGTAAAGCACTCTGGCAACTCCACTAGCTTGAGTTTCCCCAACTCCTACTTTGCACCCAACTAACCATGGCCCACAAATTGTTCTGTTAGAAGACACCTGCCCTGCAAAATCTACTACAACCATACTCCAGTACCAGAACTTTACGATCCAATAATAAATCCCTGATAAAAATCTCCTCTGCCAATAATCAGGCTGGGGAATCCCTCTTCTCCAACTGTATAGCTAAAATCTGGAATACCTTACTTCACAGTATAATATCCACCACAACCTCAGCTCAATCTAAACCTTTACTAAAAACTCACCTATCCAAAAATTGGATATGTCCATGTAGGGCTCCTGACTAACCTACTTGCTCCTAATGCTAATACTATGTTGAATTCAGTCTTACTAGTTGTATTTACAAACATGAATGATATCTGGTGCTATGTTTAATTATGCCATATGCCTCTCTGTTCTACTGTGTTAGCCATATTCTAATTGTACCTACATTGTATTGGCTTACTTTTATGTGGAGCTTTTCTCCTAAGGCCTCTGCTGAAAAAGGACGCATGTCCAGTTGGACTTTCCTGGTTAACAAATGTAAAATAAATAAAAATAAACATAAAATAAATTTATAGAGAAGGCAGCCCCAAAGATATTTGAAGAGAAATACAGGCAAAGGCATCCAGATATGAAAAATTTCACAGTAAAGAAATATCACAAACATGGAATGTAGAAAAGCTTACTAAAACAGAAGTTAAAGAAATAGTTGAAGTTATGGAGTGCCTGTGAAGTGAAGGATTTAATGTAGAGGGTCTAACACAGACTACATCACAACATGGTGGAGTCAGTCCCCAAAGTAAGGTGAAACAGGAAGATCAGGAGACATCTGAAGAAGGTTGGCATCATTGTTAAGGTGCTTACCTCACAGACACAACATACAGGGTTTGAGTCTCACCTTTGAAAGGGAAATTTGCATAACACTGTGCTCATCTTTTAACACAATCAACAGAACAAGATGGAGGAACAGGTTCATATTCCAGAGACTGCCCATGCTATAGAATAGACTTCCCATACATGTCAAACAGAGCACCTCACTGGCCCTCTTCAAGAGAACTCTTGAGTGGATGGGAAATAGAAAATTCACCCTGGGGAGCACTCCAGTGGCTCTACTCGACAGAGGCTGTGGGAACTAAGGTCGGGTGGCATGATGCCAGGGTAATCTGGGCTAGGCTTGTAAAGGCTCCAGGGCTATTAGCCTAGTACACACTATGAACCTATAAGAAATACAGACATGGGAAAGGAAGAGAGATTTAATATGGTGTAATATTTATGCAAATGCGAAAGCAAAACCAACCAATACAAAAAGATCAGCACCAAAGATATTTGAAGAGAATGCAGGCAAAGAAATCCGGATATGGAAAACTTTACAGTACAAAAAATAAGAAGACTAAGAGCAAAAGTAGAAAAGGAGGTTAATAATGGAGAAATTAAAGAAATAGAAATTGAGGTTATGGAGTACCTGCAAAGTGAAGGATTCAGTGTAGAAAATCTAATACAGAAAGCACCACAACTAGATAGAGCAATGGATATCCAAATTAAGGGGAAACAGTGGATTAGGAAGCAACTGGTCAGGTGCCATATCGATATTTTGGAGCCTTCCACAGGAAGCCACTATAAATGTTCACTTGACGCTAGACAGCAAGGAAAGGAACAGGAAACTCTGGAAACTGATGCATTCAATGTTGAGGAGTGAAAGGCCAGCGAGTTCCCATATTGACAGCGCAGTGGATGGCACAGGATGAAATTGAAGAGAAAGTGCCACAAGAAGATGCTATAGAGCTTTCTATAGAATGCCTGCAGGAAATGGAAAACAAAGGATGTGCCCTCAGTTTGGAAGAAAATGAACTAAGAAGAGTTGCTTGATTTAATGGGCATAGATATATTAAGATAAATGAAAGAAATAGACTGCAGAAGGTCAATAAAACCCCAAAAGTCAGAAGTCTGATAAAAGAAATGAACACAAAAATTAGGACTGTCCTTAGAGCACCATGCGATATAACGGAAGTAAACAGAATGCATTACTGTGCAGCTAAACTAATAACTGTTAAAAAGTTCTTCCACAAGAACACAGGGTAGTGAGGGAAAGGAAGGGGAGAAATTGAATACCATCATGGAAGTACCAAATAGAGAAAAATATAAAGCAATTGAGACAAGAAGTGTCACTGTTAGAAGACTATAAACAAGGGAATAGATCACAAATACTAAGAAAGATAGATATAAAAGCAATCCACAATATTAGAACAAACTAGGACCTAACATGCACTATCGCAAATAAAATAAAAATTTCAGCACAGGCAGAAAAACTTAAGATATATAGATAAATATAAAGGAAAAGTACAAAATAAGCAATTTATTGATTACCCAAGAAGTTTTATAGAGAAGGAAAAAGGTAAGAGGAAATGAAAGCCAAAAAAAGAAATAGATACATTTTGGAGAAAAATCTGTGAAGATCTTGTGGAAACACACAAAGATGCTAAATGGATAAAAAAAAAGTAAAAAAAAAAGTTGTTTAAAGGTACAGGATATGAAATGGGATGAAGTAACAGCCAAAGAGATTGAATTAAAGTTAAGAAAAGCCTCTAATTGGAAAACCCCAGGCCCAGATCCAGTACCTATTCTTTTGACTAAAAGTATCGACATCTTTGCATGAAGATTTAGCCATGAGTAAGAACTATTTAAATGCACACCGCAAACCGACACCAGTCTGGCTAACAGGAAAAAAGAAAATTCAATTATGGCATTCGAACAAAAGGGCAATAAAAGAAAGTCATATAGAACAAAGGATCGTTGTTTGTTAGTCATAGTGGAGAATTGTAAAAAGGGGAAGAATCTAAGTATGGCATGGATTGGCTACAAAAAAGAATTTGATAGTGTCGCACATTCATGGATAAGAGTGCTTAAAAATGTATAAGATACAGCCTACACTGATGACTACATTATACCATGAAACAGTGACAGACCACTTTGCAATTAAGCCATGGTAAAGGACAAATTATCGGCCCAGGGATAAAAATTCAAAGGGGGATATTCGAGGGTGACTCTCTCACTGCTGCTATTCTGTCTTGCCCTAAACCCATTAAGCTGTCTACTTAACAGTTTAGACCTTGGCTTTAATTTGGCTCCTAGAAAACAAAGTGTAAAGACTTCTCATCTTCTCTTTGTTGATTTAAAACTGTATAGTTCTTTAGATGAGGAACTGAAAGCACAACTGCAAGTTTTCAAAACTTTTTTCAGATGATATAAGAATGCCATTTGGTCTTGATAAATGTGCAAAAGCAACATTTAAAGCAAGAAAACTGCAACACCAGGAAAACATCAGTTTGGGACAAGAATGTGATGTATAAAAGAACGTGAGCAAGTAGGAGTGTGTAAATATTTGGGAATTGGTGAAGGATCAACAATAAAACACACAAATGTGAATAAAGCTTAGTAAGGAATATTTCAGAAGTTTTTAATCCTGAAAACAGCACTGACATCTAGGAACAAAGTCCAAGCTATGAACCAATTCCTGTTCTAACTTGCAGTTTTGGAGTGATTGACTGACCCTAAAACGTGTTGGATAGATTAGATAGGAAAACAGGAAGTATGCTTCATGCTCACCAAATGATTTGTAAAAGTCTGTGCATACCAAGATTATATATTCCCCGTTCTGAAGGAGGGATGGGCCTCCTTGAAATTTATTACATGCGTAGATCTACAATTGTGGGACTCAACACATATCTGCTAACCTCACAAGACCCAAAAGTAATGAAAGTTTTGAAACATGAGGAGAATAAATCTAAGATGACTTCTCTGCTTAATCTAGCAGAAGCATATCGGCATCAAGCAGGAATGGAACTCAAACCAGAAGTAGATAAAAACCAGACAGCAACTGAATCCACTAAAAAAACAAAAGAAAGAATACAAGGTGAAGGACCAGAAGAGAAGGCAAGGAAATGTGGAAAATGCATTAATGTAGTTGCAAGTATAGAAAACTTCTGGAAGAATCTCATGTTGATCCAGGAGCGAATGCGGGGAATGGTTAAGGAGAGGCAAATTCAAACCAAGAGACGAAAGGTTAATATTGGCAGCACAAGATAGTGGGCTATGTATACATTGGTTTACAAAGTCCATTGAACATGTGGGAGAAAGACAAATGAAGGTTTTGCAAAGCAGAATTGGAAACAGTTGCATACCTTGTTGCTGTTTGCGACATATTAATGGCAGAAGGACTTTATACTGAAAAGCATAATAGTGTGGCAAGACTGCTGCACTGGGGATTGTGCAAATATTATGGTAGTGACGTGGCTGAAAAATGCTGGAAACATGAGCCAGAAAGCATCATAGAAAATGGTGGTCTACATCACATGGGATCATCCATTACCAACAGTTTAAAAGATAGGTTCTAGAAAAACCGGATGCAGTGATCCAAGTAAAGAAGACAAAAGTAGCATTGATCATTGAATTTGCCGGACTCAGTGACTACAGTGTCCTGCATACAGAGAGAGAGTCATAAAATATCAGGATATGGAAGCAGAAACAAGAGCAATGTGGAAAATGTATCCAGATGTTCCAATAGTAGTAGGAGGAACGGGTCTTATAAAAAAAAGTGTACAGTCATTTAGTTATGCTACTAATACATGTAACTTCGTATGAATTGCAGAAGGAATCATTGCTGGGCACACTGCGGTTGCTGCGAAGAGCACTTTTGGCTGATAGAGTGAAACAATACTAATTTCATAAACTTTAATCTCACTTTGACTTAGGAGTGGGGTCCATTCCCATCATGGTATTAGAAACCCAACAGATTTTTAGGCATTAAAAAAGGAAAAACCTTATAAATGTGCTTAATGTGGGAAGTGTTATAGTGGAATGGGTATTCTCATCCATCAAAGGTCACACGAGGGGAGAAAACATTCAGGTGTACTAAGTGCGTCATGTGTTTTACACATCAGAATGGTGGTCTTTATCATCAATGGACATGCACGGGGAACTATAAAAAAATCTCACCAAGATGACCATGATTATGTTGACTGTATTTTACATAGCATGTATCATGGACAGAAGTAGGTTAAAAAATAAAGATAGCTGGGTGCACAAGTCCCAGGATAAAAGTGCCCAGTCCTGGTAGGCACACTGATGCTAGAACTGGAAAAATGTAGAGTGTAGAATCCTCAAGAAACAAACATTCCTGCATTGGGGCTAGGCCAGGCCCGGGGTGGTGGCCCCCATGTTGCAGAGGGAAGTAGCAGTCTGCAAGTACTGATGGGTCAAAAAAGAGCCATAAAGACAATAGTGAACTATTAAGGATAAGAAAAAAAGTGTATTGTTACTGTTATGCAAGAAGCCCATAATATCCAGACAGAGGGTATACAAAAAGATTGGAAGAAATTAGAGGAAAGAAAAATGCTTCCACAAGAAAAACTGTCACAAGCTTCAAATATAAAATTTGCATTCATTAATACAACAGATTTATGAAAGCAAAGACCAAGAAACTTTGGGCTGTTTGGAAAAAGAAGTGACTGAGAAAGTATGAAAATATAAAAAAAATCTAGAGAATTTTAAAAAGTATATAAAAAATATGGGCATGAGAGGAGGAGAGAAATCTGATATGGTGAAATATTTATGCAAAGGAGAAAGCTAAATTAATAAACCCAAAAAAGGCACCTCCAAAGATATTCAGAGAAACAGTCAAAGGCATCCAGATATGGAAAAATTTGCAATAAAAACAAGATCACAAAGAGGGAATGTAGAACAGAAGATTAGTAAACTAGAAGTAAAAAAAAAATAGAAATTATGGAATACTTGTGAAGTGAAGGATTTAGTGCAGAAAGTCTAACACAGGTTACATCACAGCATGATGACATGTATCCCTAAAATAAGGAGAGAAACGGGAGGAGCAGAAGACATCTGAAGAATTAATGGACGTGGGGAAGAACAAGATTTAATATGGTGCAATATTTATGCAAAGGAGAAAGCTAAACGAATCAATAAAAAAACAGTACCTATGATATTAAGAGAAATACAGGCATATGCAGCCGGACATGGAAATTTTACAATACAAAAAATGAGAACAGAGGAAAAGTAGAAAAGAAAATTAGTAATGGAGAAGTTAAAGAAGTAGATACTGAGGTTATGGATTATCTAAGAAGTGAAAGATTTAGTGTAGAAAATCTAACTCTGATAACATCACAGCAGGGTAGAGCAATGTGTCTCCAAATTAAGGAGAAACCAGTGGAGAGGGAAGCATCTGATCAGTTGGCATATGAAGATACTTGGGAGCATTTCATAGGAAACCAGTACAAACATTCAGGTGAAGTTGCACAGCTAGAGAAGCAACAAGAAACTCTGGCAACTCTGATGCAGTCAGTATTGTGGAGTGATAGGCCAGGGGGCTCCCATACGAAAGAGCAGGGGACGACACAGGATGAAACTGAAGAGAATGTATCACGGGAAGATGCTCTGGAACTTTCTTTAGAATGCCCGAAGGAAATGGAGAACAAGGAATGTGCCCTCAGTTTAGAAGAAAATGATCTGAGAAGAGCTGCTGGATTTAATAGAGATGGACAGACATATCAAGATCAATGAAAGAAAGACTACAGAAAGTAAACCCAAAAAGTTAGAAGTTTGATAAAACAAATGAACACTAATTAGGACTGTCCATAGAGATGCATGTGATAGAACAGAAGTACATGGATTATATTATTGTGCAGCTAAAGTAATAGTCTTTCCACAAAAACACAAGGTAGTAAGGGAAAGGAAGGGGGGAAATCGAATGCCATTATGGAAGTATTCAGTAGAGAAAATTATAAAGGAATTGAACAAGGTGTCACTGTTCGAAGAGTTTAGAAGAGGGAACAGATCAACAAAAATACTCAGATATATGTGATAAAAGCAGTGCGCACTGTATCAGAACAGATCAGGATCTGTCATGCACTGTTATCAGCACAGGCAGAAAAACTTTAAGACATGTAAATGAATGTAAAGGAAGTGTACAAAATAAGCAGTTTATAGATGACCCAAAAAGTTTGAAAAGTGGGGAAACAAGGCAAAAGGAATTGAAACACCACCAAAAGAGAAGACTACTACATTTTGGAAAAAATATCTATAAAGATCCTGTGAAACATTACAAAGATATTAAATGGATAGAAGTAAAAGAAAGAATAAAAACTTCAAATGTATAGGAAATGATATGGGATGAAGTAACGGCCAGAGAGATTGAAACAAAGTTAAGAAAAGCTTCTAATTGGAAAACCCCAGGCCCAGTTGCAGTATCTAAATTCTGGCTAAAAGTATTAACATCTTTACATGAAGATTTAACCATGAGTAAGAACTATTTATATGCACTCCCCAAAAAGACACCAGCCTGGTTAACAACAGGAAAAACAATACTCCTACTTAAGTGTGAACCTGCAAGCTATCCTAAAAACTATAGACCATAAACTTGCCTTCCGACTTATAAACAGTACAGTGGAATTCATGCCAACAGAGTTTATAGTCATTTAGAAGAAGTGTCGAATCATAGCAATAGAACAAAAAGGTAATAAAAGAACGTCATATGGAACAAAGGATCATTTGCTGTTAGTCATAATGGAGAACTGTAAAAAGGGGAAGAATCTAAGTGTAGCATGGATAGATTACAAAAAAGCATTTGACAGTATCCCACATTCATGGGTAAAACTGTGCTTAAAAATGTGTGATGCATCATACAAAGATCGATTACATTAGTGTAACCATGATACAGTGGAAAATCACTTTGCAGTTATTTATTTGTGACATTTGTTGACCAGGTTAGTTGACTGGCCAGCAGCCCTTTTCAGTGGAGGCCATGAGGAGAAAAGCTCCAAAAAGTACAAGTAACAAAGTAAATCACATGACAGAGTTGTAACTAAAGTTACAATAAGTACAATATGTATAAGATGCATGTTGAAATGATATGCTAGAAAATGTTAAGCCATGATGGAGGACAAATTATTCCGGGGATAAAAATTCAAAGGGGGAATATTCCTGGATGACTTTCGTCACAGCTGATGTCCCTCTATTCTCATATTGCAATATTCCAAACCGTTGGGTTATTCTCTGCTAGCTACCCAAACATCTAGTCAGTATACAAAAGCTTCTAGTCACTGCTAGGTACATGGGACATCTGACGTTGCTAAGGGAGTGTGGGCCGTAAAAATGTCTGCGCGTACCCTTCCTTAGAGCTTCTCTGCCACCAGTCAAACATCAGCTCTTTCTCCTGTCCCTGCCATTGGATCTTTGAATTAAGAGATAAGTACCCCATTGGGGACATTTTTTTTCCTGTTTCTCTTGAGTCACTGCATGCCTGTTTGTTCATGTCAGCCAGGAAAGGAAAGTGCAGGTGCAGACGTCAGATCCTCTGTAAGGACGACCACGAGCTCTGCCTTTTCTGCTTAGGGCCTACACACAACTTTCAAACCTGCATGATCTGTCAGGCCTTTGTACCTAAGAGACTCTGCAGTTGTCTACATGCCCTTAATATTATCTAGAAAAACAGCATCTTAAACGCTTGGCGCTAGCGATGGAGTGCCCATCCAGTCAGACCATAGAGCCACCTAAGAAGGCCAAAGTTTCTAGGCCTGAACATGTTAATGCACGTCCTCGACCTGATGTCCCTCCTGTGGCCGATGTTTGCCTGGAGGATTGTTTGGAATCTGCTGAAACAGGTATAGTGGGTACCGTTCTGGAGGCCATAGAACCTAGGGCGGAAAGCACGTCCAGGGAGGCCTTGCAGATGTCGGCTGCTGACAATGAGGGGGGGAACCTAGGCTCCTTATAGTCATTCAGACTGTCTTCATCTGCTTCAGAACAAATAGAATCTACCCCCTAGGCCTTTCCTCAAAAAGTAGCAAATGACCCATTCCAACCTGAAGCTGAGGATTCCTCAGACTCCTCTTCGAAGGATTCCCTTTCATGTGTGTCCCAGATGCCATCCCCTCTTGGATGTGTTTCCCCAGAGGAGGACTCTGCTGAGACAGACTCTCCAGGAGAAGACGTCACCTTTGGTGAGACTATCTCAAAAATGAGACCATATCTTAAGTGGGACTCTTCTGAAATGTAAGCGATCCGAAAAAGATACTATGAGCTGTTGCAGATGGACTCTTATGCTCCTTCTGCCATTCCTCCAGTTTTACCAGCCCTCTTGGATGATTTCAGTGCAGCCTGTGTGAATCCAGATTCCCAACCACCTGCCCCACGAAGGCCTGACAGATTCTATAAAGTACTTCAAGGGGCTACATTCCCAATTAAATGACCTGCTGCAGACTCTGGCACTATCTCAGTCTCTGCAGATAAACCATACAGATTGCTTCCCTCCACCTCTGTCCTCCCCACAGACAAGGACAGTAAAACAACGGAGCACATTGGTAAAAATGTCTACACATCTGTTACTTTGCCCTTTAGGGCAGTACATTATCAGATACATATGTCCAAGTATGTCCTGGCCCAGGTCACTAAATTTTTGGCTGACCTTCCTGATTCACCTGCCAAGGCTCAAATATCTAACCTTGTCTCGTCTTCTCAAGTCACTAGACATTCAATTAGATCTGCCTCATTTCTTAGAAGATACTCATGGTTAAGACTACAGCCCTTACCTGATGATGAAATGGCCAAATTCCTGGTCGCTCCCTTAAATAACTTTGCCCTTTTTGGGGTTAAAGTGGCTGAGCTATTCAAGACCCTTCAGCAAAAGGGGAAGGAACTTCTGGACCTCAAACATGTTTGTCTCCTCCTATCCCCAAATTTCATAGAAACTACCCCACCAAAACCCAGTTCATTAGAAAAAACACTGCTCCAACCACCTATTCCAGGAGCAGAAAGTGCCAGGAAGCAGCAGACTCCTTCCAAGCCTGCTCAGACTCCTGCCCAGAAACCTCAGTTTCAAGACAGGGGAGGTAGTCTGTGACTACTTGCCTTTACTGTCCACACCCTGAAACTCCATTCCCCTGTCCCTAAGGCCCTCACTGTCTACTAGCGTGGTGAAGCATTACCGCAGACAAGTGGGTCTTGTCCATTATAGAAAAGGGTTATTTCATGACCTGGATCATCCTTCCTCCTTGGAGAGGCATCCCACAGCCTCCCTAAGACCAGCTAACCCTGATGTTCTTCGTGTTTCACTGTTGCAGTCATTACATTTAGGTAATCTGCTGGCTGGTTGCCCTCAGTCGGACTGAATAACAAAGTCTTGGGTCCTTCGTCGGTTGCTGTTTCCTCTTCCATGACATCAGGTCGTCAGGGGTGTAAAACATGCAGCCGACGCCATTTTAATCCGTCTTTCTTACCGCGCGGTGCCTGAAGCAGAAGCAGTTCGCAAGTGCCAGTCGGACGACTCCTGAAATTTTCGTTTTCGAGTTTCAGAACCGAAGTCTTCAAACTAAAGCTAAGTACCCCATTGGGAAAACTTTTTCTTGCTCCTTGCCGATGTCAGTAAAAGTTTTAATAATTGCATTACTTGTGGGAAGCAAATACCTCATAAGGATTTTTATTTGTACTGTATTCCTTGCCTAGGTCCTGAACACAATGTGCTTTGCTGTCGGTTTTGTGCTAAATTTAACCAATGCACTATTAAGCGTCTGTATATTTTTGCTTCTGAATATTTTGGTTCAAGATTTAACTACCCTGAAATGGCTACTATTAGCAATCCGACTACCGGAGTTCAGAAAAAACGCAAGGAAAGACAGACAAACTATCGCAGTCCAAAACCGATGATGAAGCTTCTCCTAAGCCATTCGCCGGTTTGCCAGTACTCAGTGAGGTGCTTTCGTAGCCCCTGATACCTGCTACTTTTGAGTCGCGGGCCTCTACCGAGACCCATTCTGAGTCCGATATGCTGCGAGATTCGCAAAGTATTGAACACGCGGATGTCTCTCCCTTGGATGGGTCCGGAGCCGCTGAGCAGGCACCAGCTTCTGAGGGTGTTTTCAAGCCTCAACATTTTTATATTAAACAGACGCCATCAACAAAAACAAGGTAAAAAACTCTGTCTAAAAAACCAACGCATGAGCCACATGCTCAGGCCCTTATGCCTAAAAAACAAATGATCAAAATGGCTGAGGATTTAATTACCTTGATCAGGGTTTCCCAACCCCCCCCCCCCCCCCCTGCTAAGAGGCCTAGGCAAGGCACTGATTATTAATCTTCAGATCAGGTTTCCATTTCTTCTGATTCATCTTCTGATCAGGAATTTTCTATTCCACCTTATGAGGATTCTGATGCAGAGGAATCCATCCCATCTGCATCTCCTCCTGAGGATTACTCTTTTGGAGAGACTTTGCATACTTTAAGGGAACATTTTCACTGGGAGAGTCAGGATTTCTCTGAATCAAAAAAGAGGTTAGGGATTTCCTCCTCCTTCCTCAGCATAGGCCTTTGGCAATACCTCCTGTATTAGACATTGTTGATGTGTTCTCGGAATCAAGCATGGCTCCTGATTCCCTGCCTCCGGCTCCTAGTAAGTCAGACAGATATTACAGGGTTCCCGAATCCCACAAATTTATTTTCAAAAATCCTGCTGCTGATCCTGAGACTATTTCTCAGGGTCCCAAGGGTGTTAAGGCTTCTACAGGCAAAAAGTCCTACCCTTTCTGATAGAGATTCCAGGGCGCTGGATAGATGAGGTAAGAAGGTGTATACGTCTGCAACCTTGGCATCAGAAAATGAAGTTGATTTCTGATTGTGCGGAAAATAGAGTTACATGATTTATTGCATTCAGCAGAACAGGTTGGAAAGCATACTTTGCAATGTGGTTTTTATTCCTAGGAGGCCTCTTGCAGGGCCGCCGTAACTGGATCTGTGATAAGAAGGCATGCCTGGCTCAAGGAGCAAAATTTGCCTGATCATGTTAAAGCTAAATTGTTGGATGCCCCTTTACAGCATGATAGTCTGTTTGGTAAAAAGGCAGAAGAGGTTTTAAAGAAAATGGAAGACCAAGCTAAATCTATGCAAACTGTAAAAGATTTCTTGCAAGTGCAGCCACCCAGGTTCAGTAGGCACTGGCCTACTAAGAATTGGTCCTTTCCTGTGTCCAACAGAGCCACACAGGGCAAACCCAGGTGCTCAAAAGGCTCCAGATATCAATCACAGGGATCTTACAGGTCAAAGTAATGGGGTGCCTCCACCTCCAAATGTGGAGGTAACAAAGCACAACCCCACAGTAAGCAGTCTCATTGACTTTCCTCTACCATCTCCAAGCACTTATCTTTTGGCAGCCCCCTTGGGGAGAAAACTAGCACTTTATGCTCAAAATTGGCGGTTAACTACCCAGGACAAGTGGGTATTAAACATAGTATCCCAGGGGTACAGATTTCATTTCCATACTTTGCCAATTCCAAACGGATGGCCAGATCTGCTACAAAACCAGTGGACAGAGGCCCAGAAACAAGTCATGTTCCTCATGGATATGAGGGCTATTCAACCAGTACCAGAAAAGGAAAAAGGACAAGGATTTTATTCAAGATTTTCCTGGTACCCAGAAAAGACAAATCATGGCGTCCAATACTGGACTTATCGATTCTGAACATATGCTCCTGGACATTCCAAAATTCAAAATGCTGACTTTACAACAGCTACTGCAAGAATGCCTGGTTGGTAACTCTAGACTTGAGGCATACCTGCATATTCCAGTAAGGGAATATTGCAGAAGATACCTCTGCTTCAAAGCAGATTTTTTGCATTACCAATTCTCTGCACTGTCCTTTGGCTTATCTACTGTGCCCAGGGTCTTTACAAAGTGCCTGGCACCAGTAATTGCATTCTGCAGACAGAAACATTCAAATGTATCCTCATCTGGACGATTGTCTCATTCAGGCAGAGGGCAAGGGCACTCTTCTTCAACATCTGGCGTTTGTGAAAAGGCTTCTAGCATGCCTAGGGTACACCATAAATGAAAAGAAATCACAACTGGTACCCTCTCGAATAATTACATTCCTGGGTGCAAGCTTGAATACGACTGCCCAGATGGCTTACCTCACGCCAGACAAACAAATGCAGTTGACAATATACTTCAAACAAATGGCAACAAAAACCCCGTTATCTGCAAGACAAATTCTGTAGGCTTTGGGGTTCATGGCATCCTGCATTCTACTAATTTCATATGCGAGACTGCATATGAGGAAACTTCAATGGTACCTAAAAAGCTTATGGAGTCAACATTGTGTCAGCCTGGAAACAATGATTCCTCTCATTCCCTCCCTACAACAGGAGTTTTTGGTGGGCAGAGACATGTCACCAAAACAAGGGACTGTCATTCTCTCTACCCCCTGCCACCCAAACCCTAACTACAGACTCATCAGACTATGCTTGGGGGGACAACCTGGCAGGGAGATACATTCAGGGCAAATAGAGCCCAAACCAAATGCATCTACATATCAACCAGAAAGAAATGCTACCTGTTCAGAATGCTCTGACAGCCTTCAAGGACTTGCTTCATCCAGGACAACTACTGATAAAGGCTGACAGCACCACAGTTGTGCGGTACATAAACAAGCAGGGGGGTACCCATTCCTACCTCCTTTGCAGACTAGCCATGGCCTTGTGGAACACAGCCTTGACTTATCAAATACAACAAGCTGAATTCCTACCAGGAAAGCAAAATACTCTGGCAGACGACCTAAGCAGAAATCTTATGGACCCACACGAATGGAAACTGGAACCACAAATCTTCAGCATGTTAACACAGAAGTGGGGAAGCCCAGACATAGATCTGTTTTCCTCTCCCCAAAACCATCAGTCGGACAAATTCTGCACAAGAACTCATCACAAAAAAGCATGGAAAGTGGATGCTCTATCCTTTAGCTGGAAAAACCTATCCATCTAAGACTTCCCCCTTTGCCTCTACTCTCCAAGGTCTTACTAAAAGTCAGGAAAAACAAAAATGATTCTTATTGCACTGGACTGGCCTCGCCAACACTGGTACCCGCTTCTAAGGCACCTTCCTCCGTGGTACTTGCCTCAGACACCTCAACTATTGTCACAGCAGAACTATCAAATTCTGCACACTCGGCTCCAAACTCTGAATCTTGCAGCATGGCTAATCAACTAATTATTCAAACCACATCTCTCGGTAAACCTGTGATGGATGTCATTTTGGAAGCCAGAAGGCCTAGTACTAGAAAATCTTATGCTGATAAATGGAAGAGATTCTGTGCTTGGAACCAAGCACAAGGAATAGACACAGCAAAGCCCAATATTCCTCAGATTTTACAATACTTAACTGAGATGCTTGACAAGGGCCTATCTTTTTCTTAAATAAAAATCCATGCCTCTGCCATTTCGGCTCATTACAACGCATACCCTCCCCTCTTTTCTCATCCACTGCTAAAACAATGTCTGAGGGGCCAAAAGTTTAAGGCCTCCCAGGAGAGCTTCAACTCCTGCATGGTACCTCAATTTTGTGCTGGAAAACTCACCCTGCCTCCTTTTGAACCAGCAGCTACTGTGGGTATAAAATTTCTTTCTTGGAAGACAGCTTTTCTTTTGGCAATCACTTCAGCTAGAATGGTTTCAGAACTACAGGCTCTCATGGCAGTGAAGCCTTTCATTATTTTTTACCTGGACAGGGTGGCCCTCAGGAACAAGCCTTCTTTTATGCCCAAGGTGGTATCCAGTGTGGCTGTTGACCAGACCATTCACCTGCCAACTTTTTCCCCAAATCCACAGAACAAGGGGGAGTGAATTCTGCATTCATTGGATGTACACAGACAACTAAGATTCTGCTTAAACAGAACAAAATCTCTAAGAAAGTCTGAGCAACTACTTGTAGTATTTTGTTGCAGGATCACAGGGGAAGACTATGTCAAAGCAGACTATTTCTAAATGGATAAGCCATTGCATTCGTTTCTGCTACTTGCACCATGGTAAACCTGTGCCCAAGGGGATCAGATCCCATTCCACCAGGGCTGCCACTACTTCAGCAGCTTTTCTCAGAGGGGTCCCTACCACAGACATTCTAGAAGCTGCTACTTGGAGCTCAGTTCATATGTTCACAAAGCATCATCATTTACCTCTCTTCTCTAAATCCAGGGCAGGCTTTGCCACTGCAGTCCTGCAGGGCCTTATAGCTGCTCCTAATGCTGTTTAGTTCCATCCTCCCATCCATAGCTTTGGGATTCTACCGAAATATAATGACTGCAACAGTGAAACACGAAGAACATAGTACAGTTGTGTACACTTACCATAAATGTAGATGTTTGAGTGTATTCACTGTTGCAGTCCGGGTTACCCACCAGCCCCCTTTTCTTTCCTTCACTATACTCAAAAGCCTTTGTGGTGTATTTGCTTTTAGTTGAAGGTAAATGTTTTGTTTCTAAGGTGCATTTATATATTCACAGTTTATACATATAATTTTGCTCCCCATTTGGAGGGCACTTGACATCTGGGGCAAGAAAAACTGATTAAAATGGCGTCAGCTGCATGTTTTATACCCCTGATGACCTGACGTCATGGAAGAGGCGACAGCAACTGACGCAGGACCCAAGACTTTGTTCAGGCTGACTGAGGGCATCCTGCCAGAAGATTACACAAATGTAATGACTGCAACAGTGAATACACTAACATCTACATTTATGGTAAGTGTACACAACTGTACTTTTCAGCCAGTCATAGACTCCCTCCTTTCTCAAGGAACAATACAACCCATTCATATGGCAGAACAGGGAACTGGCTTTTACTCCAGACTCTTCCTAGTACCAAGGAAGGATGGACCATGGAGATCTGTACTGTATCTCTCCCACCTCAGTGTTTTCTTACAAGTACCCACCTCAGTATGCTTACATTACAGACCATTTTTCCCTTGGTAATGCCTTGGGGATTTCTAGCCACTTTGGACATAAAGGATGCTTTGCCTACACATCCTTTTAAGGCCCAACTACAGGAAATACTTGCATTTTTCTGTGGGTTCCTCACATTTTCAGTTCTTTGCCTTGCCCTTTGGACTCTCTACAGCTCCAAGAGTATTCACCAAGTGTCTGGCCCCAGTTATTTCTTATTGCAGGGTTCAAGGATTAAAATATTTCCATACTTGGATAACCTGCTGATAAAGGCAGACTGTTCCAGATCCCTTCACCACCAACTGCACAAAGTTCTCAGTCCTGCAGGCATTGGGGTTCAGCATCAATTACCCCAAGTCCAAACTGAATCCCTCCCAGGGCCAAGTTTTCCTGCGGTGCAGAATAAGGACATACGCCATTAGGGCATTCCTTCTACCCAAAAGGTGGAAAACTTAAAGCAGTACATGTCCTCTGTCTTCCATGCCACTGCTATGACAGCCAGACAGTACTCAGGTTACTGGGTGATATGGCTTCAACTATCCCAATGCTGTCATTGTCAAGACTACACATGAGAAAATTGCAATGGTACCTGAAGTCAATATGGACCCAGCATTCACACCCATTGAACTTCAACATTCCCTTCCTACCCTGCCTGAGGAAGGAGATCCTCTGGTGGTTGGAGCAAATCACAATCAACCCAGGACTTCCCTTACAACCCCTTTCCTCAGTTCAGGAGATGTACGCACGATACCGCAGATCTGGGCTGGTGAGCTGCTTTAGGCAGCTTAAGAGTGCAGGGTACCTGGTCAGACACCTTCAGGCAGGAGCACATCAACATCAGGTCCCAGAGTCTCTAGGGAGTCCACCCCTGGATCTGGACTCTAGGTCTTCGAGTCCGACACTATCGGTTCCCACCCCCAGATCCAAGGCTCCGGATTCACATCTCCTGGATCGAGGATGGGTGTGTTGACTATGGATCTGACCATCTTGGATCCGAGAGATTCGAGAATAGTTACCTCGGATCCACTAGATGTTCATCGTGTTTCACTGTTGCAGTCATCACTGTAGGGTTCTTCCTGCCGGCAGGCAGCCCTCAGTCGGCCAAAATCCCAAAGTCTGGGTCCGGCGTCGGCTGTTCAGTCATGCTTCCTGACGTCAGAGCGCCAGGAGTACAAAGCTGCCAGGCGATGCCATGTTCTCCAGTCTTTCTTGCCGTGCGGTGGAAGCAGTTCGCAAGTGCCGGTCGGCTGACTCCTGATATTTTTTCGTGCTTCAGTCCGAAGACTGACTGACTGACTTCTTCACAAAGCTAAGTACCCCGTTGGGGAAACTTTTTTTTTCTTGCTCCAGTCCAATGTCAGAAAAAGTTAATTGCATTTCTTGTGGGAAGCAAATACCTCATAAGGATTTCCACTCTTACAGTATTCCTTGTTTAGGCCCTGACCACGACGTAGCTAGTTGTCTGTTTTGTGCTAGATTTAACCAACGTACTATTAAGCGGAGGTACGATTTTGCTTTTCACTACTTTGGCAGGCGATTTAATTATAAAATGTCGTCGGACACGCTTCCGACTACTGGAGTTCACAAATGATGCAAGGATAAGGACAGGCCTCCGAGGTCCAAATCAGATGTTTTACAAGCAGAGCCAGCTACAGGGTTCGGCCGTAGTCAGTGAGACGCTTTTGCAGCCCCAGTAGAGCAGATGTTTTCCCCTCCTCGCAGGCCTCATTCAAGAGAACACAAGTGGAGATTCTCTGAGTCCAGGCACAGCTCCTCAGCCAGGTCCTCCTTCAGATTATCTAGGAGTGTTTTTCCCGTGAATATGGACAAGATGATGTGGTCCTTTCTGAAAACTCAGATGGAGTTGGGGCTTCTGGCTTCCCCAGCCCACAGGTCTGGGAACCAGTCTCCCTCTCCCCACTTAACCGCTCCTCATCCAACCTTTGGTTTGGATTCCAGGGGACCCTGTGTGCGGCGTGGAGGCGATGGGAGTTTCAGGCCCCATTTTCATCCCTACCCCATTAGGATCGGCGATTGATTCTGTTCCTATGCCCCCAGGACGTACCATCCCTCCGGGCCGGGCTGCTGATCTGGGGTCCATGGGGTTAGATTCAGGTCCAGGTTTGTCGGACCAGTCTCTGCCCCTAGGTACTCTCCCGTGGAGTGGGGGGGGGATCTACCCTCTTTTTGGCTGTGGTATTATCGACAGGAGAGGGGGACAGAACCTCCTCCAGTCCCTCCATTTTCCTGGCAGCATAAAGGTCCTCCTCTGCTATCAGTTCTACCTCCCCCACCCGCTGTCATCGTAGCCAGCCCCAGTATCTCAGCAGACCTCCTCATCCTGCCTCCAGTCAGCCCATCCGGTCTAGCCTCCAGGGGGGAGCCTCCCCTGTAGGGGGGGTCCCCTCCTCTTCCGAGTCCTCCCCACAGTCTCTGGTGGAGGAAGTTCCGAGGAATAGGACATGTAAGAGGAGACATCTCAACTCCCCAGTGGAGTCTTTAACTGAAGATACGGATGCCGATGAAGGGGACTGGTCCCCAAAATCTCAGCCCGAAGACGTCTCCTTTGGAGACATTCTCGAGATCCTCAAGGTCAAAGGCAGTTGGTGTGCCCAATCCTTGTCCTCTGAGGAAACCATATTTCTGGAGGCTTTCAGAATGGGCCCATCTACCTCTTGGGTGTCCCCCCCCCCTGCTTTGACCCTGTTAACCTTGTGGCCAGCAGGGCTTGGAAGGAGTTGGATACCGTGGAGCCAGTGCCCAAGAAAGTGGACAAATTTCTCGGTCCTCCAGCGAATAAAACCTTCTGGTCCAAGGCGATCCCGGTTGATGCTATTGCAGTGGCCACTGCCACCAAAAAGGAGTTGGTGGAGCAGAGTTCATCTGTCCACCCTTCCAATCGCAAATCAAGAGCTCTGGACAGATTTGGAAAGCGGGTATTCGCTTCAGCTTCCTTTAGCCTGCGAGCCTTAAATTATCTTGCTCATTTTACCTGTCTCCAGATGGATTTGATTAAGTTCCTTCACGGGGTCCATGTCTTAGGAGGAATTTAAGGTAGTTTCTCCCAAGTTGGCCACTCTTCATTCGGTTGCTAATTCATCCATGAGACTAATTTCCAATGGAATGGAAGGGTCCTCACAGGCGGTGGGTTCAGGCAATGCCATTAGGCATCATGCCTGGCTACGCCTAAGCGGGTTTGCAAAGGCCTTCAAGACATCGTTTATCAATACCCCCTTTGGTTTCACTCTCTTTGGTCCCAGTGTAAAGGAGACATTGACATGCAGTGAACAGGAAGGGAAGACATTGTCTGCCATCAGGATCAGATTTCCTACCCCTCAAAGGTCCTTTTCTAAGACCCAGAAAGGGAATAAGAAAATGTGGTTTTGTAAAGCACAATCTTCCTTCCAGGATGTTCAAGACTATTCCTCTTCCAGGGGACGGGGAAGAGGTTTCAATGGCAGACATCACCCCAGGGGCAGAGGAGGGCCACAGAATCAAGGTTCCAGGGATCTCTTCTCTGAGAAACCCTTTGAGCGTCCCTGAGACGTTGTCTGACTGTCCTTCCCCGGAGGCAGTCGGAGGTCAGTTATCTATGCACCCTCTACCCTGGGCAAATGTTACAAATGATCAAGGAGTGCTAACCATTATATCCGGGGGCTATTGCATTCCCTTTTTGGAAGTCCCACCCAAAACCAGAACTCTTCCGGACATTCCACCCAGTCAGAAAGAGTTGGCCCAACAGGAGGTCGCAAACCTTCTTCAAAAAAGAGCCATCCCAAGAGGTCCCCGCAGGGAAGAGAGGATCTGAACTTATTCCCGCTTATTTTTAGTTCCAAAAAGAACAGGAGACCTACATCCTATCCTGGACCTCAGTTGCCTAAACCTGTTTATACAGAAGGCAAAGTTTCGGATGGTCACTGTGCAGTCAGTTGTGCCACTTTTGCAATGAATGGATATGCTCAGTGGATCTCCAGAACGCATACTGCCATAAAGATTGATCGGCCCAGGAGATTTCTCCGCCTTCGCTTGGGAGCTGATCACTTTCAGTTCGGGGCCCTGCCCTTTGGTCTCACCTCAGCCCCCCCCCCCGGGTGTTCAAATGCATGGCAGTGGTGGCAGCTCATCTCCAGATGCAGGAACTCCAGGTGTTTCCCTATTTGGACGATTGGCTCCTTAACGGCCCCTACAAAGCATCAACTGTTTGACAACATACATTCCCTTCTCTCCCTGTTCCATCAATTGGGAATTACGGTAAACCTGGCCCAAGTCCTCTTTAATTCCTACTCAACATCTGGAGTTCATAGGCACTTTGGATACCTCTTTACAGATTGCAGCCCTTCCTCTTCAGTAGGTGTCTCTGATATGTGCCCATGTTTAAGTTCTGCTGGAGCAAACGTCCTCCGGCTTCACACATTCTCAGGGCTCTAGGATCCATGGCGGCTGCCATTTACTTGGTTGTGATGGTAAGGTACCACATGAGAGTTCTACAATGGACCTTTGCAATTCAGTGGTCAGTGTTTCTGCATGCCCTGTCGTTCACCATTCGCCTCACCTCAGTGTGCCGAAAGCATCTTTGTTTGGTGGATTCACTAACCAGACCTCTTAGCGGGCAAGTCCTTCTCTCCGATGGTTCCCACAGTCGCCACAGTCGAGACATTTCCGGGGAAAGACTGTCCAAGGGACGTGGTCCTCAGAGACCAAGCTGCACATCAATCTTCTGGAGATGAGAGCAGTCCTATCATTGCAAGCCTTTCAGGATTGCCTCCTTTGGGAAATAATCGCAGTTCTATTGGACAGCATGGCGGTTGTTTAGTATATAAACAAGCAAGGGGGCATACTTTGTCTGCTTTGTCATGAGGCCATGAGGGTTTGGGAATGGGCAATGTCCACGGGGAGCTTTCTCATTGCAACACGCATTCCTGGAGCATCCAGCATTTTGGAAGACTAATTGAGCAGGATTATTCTGACCCCTCACGAGTAGTCCCTGAATCCAGTGGTGGCTCAACAGATTTTCCATTGGTGGGAATATCTGAGTTGAGATCTGTTTTGCATCTCCTGTCAACCACAAATACAGCGATTTCTTTGCAGTAATCTCCCCAGAGGGGGAATCCTGCAGGGATGCGCTCACTCATGATTGGCCACTGGGTCTCTCTTGTATATCTTCCCTCCATTGCCTTTAATCCCAGAGTACTTCAGAAAGCCAGATGCCTCGAAACACAATTGATCCTCATTGCCCCCTTTTGGCCTCTGCAGGTGTGGTTCCACCTTCCATGGTCTCACTTGAGGCATCCACCCTGGGTGCTCTCTCCATCTCCGGATCTTATAGCTCATCCATCTCTGCTTCCGTTCCCGAATCTTTAGACCCTTCATTTGACAGTGTGGTATGTCCACTTTCAGTGATCTTGGCTCAGTCCAGGTTAGCCTCGCCCATGAAGGATATTATCCTTGCTTCCCAGAGATCTTCCACTAGGAAGGTGCATGTCAGTAAATGGAAGAGATTTTCTATCTGGACAAAGAACAAAAACCTGGACCCCGTTTCAGCTTCCATTCCCGAGATCCTTCTCATTTTGACTTCCCTATTTAAGGAAGGGACCAGTTTTTCCACAATCAAGGTTCAGTTAGCAGCAATTTAAAATTTTCATCTTAACTATGAGTCTACCTTTTCTGGACTCTGTAAAGCCTTTTTGAAAAGTGTTTTTCTATTGTGACCCCCTGTTTAAGCACCCATCTCTGTGGGATCTGGCCTTGGTGCTGCAGGCATTAACAAAACCACCCTTCCAACCGGCTGCATCTTGCAATCTCAAATTTCTTTCTTGGAAGACTGCCCTTTTAGTGGTAGTAATTTCAGCAAAGAGAGTCTCTGAGCTACAAGCTCTTGCAATTAAGCTGCCCTACTTCATTTTCCATAAGGACAGAGCGTCTCTAAAACCTGATCCATCTTTTATGCCCAAGGTAGCTTCGACAGCTAATCTCAGTGTATTCGTCTCCCAGTATTCTTCCCTAACTATGCCAATAAAGGGGAATATATTTTGCACACCTTGGATGTTCATCGCCAACTACACTTCTATCTTCATAGGACCAAGGAATTTAGACATTCAGACCAGTTGTTTGTAGCCTTTTCTATGAACAGGAAGGGCAGGGGAATTTCGAAAGTTAGTCTCACACTGGATTTTGCATTGTATTTCCTTCCTTTTACACTTCAGAAGGTGTACCTTTATCTGCATCAGTAAAAGCTCCTTCTGCCAGGGCAGTGTCTACCTCAACTGTTTGCAGATTGTCAATCCTTAGATGACATTTGTGCAGCAGCAACTTTGTCTTCTCCTCACACGTTCATCTCCCACTACAAGTTAGATTTGATTTCTAGAGGAAGGGCTTCCTTTGGCTCTACGGTTTTTCGACATGTCCTTCTTTGAGGCCTCCCAAGATTCAGGTAGCTGGGGACTCTGACCCTAATGTGAGGAATGGTGACTAAGATAACATCAGATTTTTAGTTATGTACTTACCATAACTTGGCATCTGTGTTATCTGTAGTCACCATTCATCACGGTCCCACCCTCCACCCCCTTTCCTGAGAGATTAGCAGGATGTTGGTGGCCCTGTGTTGGTGATGGTTGTTTTGGTCTGTCTTCTTTCCGTGTTAGAGGGCAGCAGAGCATCATGGGAGGGGGAGGAGCTTGACCAAAGCTGTTTCTTAGTATGCCAGCTCGGATCCGATATTGGATCCAAGACCCTAACGTGATGAATGGTGACTACAGATAACACAGATGCCAAGTTATTTGTTCTATATTTTTTGCATGCTACAGCAAAATAATTTTGTTTACTGAACTGCATCTTCTCTTGCTGGATATGAAGCTTAATGTAGAACTGTCCATGATAGTGTCTGCAGTCTTTTATATATGTCTGCTGTATTCATACTCCACTTTTTTGCTTCTTTTTTCCCCTACTTTTTGTGCTTTTAATCATTACACACTTCTTTCATATTTGTTTTAAGAGCTCTTTACCTGCACACAGCGGGTTCTTTTGCCCACAGTTATGTCTGCAGTCTTAAGGGCAACACCTAATAATGTTCAGAATTAGTTGATGGCATCACCTATACTCAGCCAGAAGATATAGCGTATCTGCTGACTGACAAATTCAACTAAAATTTCACCTCCTCATCACCCCCAGTTCTCCCCCAAGAAATACCCTCCACCATTCCGCTGCCAATTGTCAAAGAATAGGTTGCCACTGTGCACTCTAAAGCTAAAAACTCAACTTCAGTGGGGTCTGATGATATACCAGGTTGCCTCAATAGCTTAAATCAGGCCCATTATGATCTCTATGTAACCACAGCCTCGGGATTGGCTTTGTCCTGCTAGAGTAGAGGACAGCAAGAGTCATCCACCTTCATAAAGGAGAACCATCTACTGACTTGGGAAATTACAGACCCGCACGTTTGACTAGTCTTGTGTGTAGGCCATGGAAAGAAGAACTATGAACCTGATAAATGACATAGGAAGTCTCCCAACACTGGACCCTTCCCAATTCAGCTTTATGGGCATGTCATGCCTACTGAATCTGGTGGATTTTTGTGAGAAAGTCACGAAGGCCATGAATGATGGTAAAACATTACTGCTTATCTCTACTGGCCAAGGCATTTGACACATTTCCCCACTCAGGTAATATAAATAAAACTCTCAAAACTGGGCATAAATCCCTACGTCACCAGATGGGTAAGACAATTGGCTCGTGGACAGAACACGTGGCTAAAGTGGGTGAATCCATGTCCATTGAGAGGCCAGGTACTAGTGGTGTGCCACAGGGATCAGTACTGGGACCACTTCTGTTCAAAGTGTACTTTGAAGTCGAGGCTAATGCGCAAGACCTCTGGTTGAGAAAATATGTTGAGGACTGCAAGCTGGGGGCAATCCTTGAATCCGCCGAAGGTATAGATATCCTTCAGAGCTGTCTAGATCAGACAAATGATTGGCTAGGTTTGTGAGCGCCTTTAAGCAGTTGGCCTAGTAATCTCCTATGAACATTTCTAGGGATATTGCATCTTGTAAAAGTTTTCTTTCCACAGTCTTGTCTGCCTTGGGTAATGCCTTCCTCTTCATTTTACTTGTAGAACATAATGTCTGTTGCCTATTTTGGTTTGTTTTTTCTATATATTGGTGAACTCTGAGGTCTGCCATGGTGTTTACATACTGCATTATAGTTGCATGTGGATGTCCTTGCTGTGGTGTGTAGCTTTCTTATTTTGTGCTGTTTGGATATTCTGCATATTCATGTATTTCTTCTCAGTATTTTGATTGACACTATTCTGTAGTCCTGTCATAGTCCCATATATTTGATAAACATTTCCCTTTGACGTGATTCCATGGCCACTTGAGTTTTACCACCATCCATACCTTGCCAGTAACCTCCCTTGTGCTGCACTTCCTTTCTGCGGGAGTACCATACCAGTAGGTTTGTAGATTCCCTTCCAGTCATCTATGCCTAGAGTATATTATCAGCTGTTATGCTAAGGGCTGTTGCCTTACTAAAACTAATGCAAAGACATCATCACAGGTCACATCGTATAACCCAACATCATCCATCATTTAACTCAAATCCACACTTGTGTCTCATCTATACCTCTCATTTTCTCATCTTTATATACCCCTCTCTCTTCCTCATATTATCATGTGTTGTGGATATGCTGCTGTCTACTGCTATAATAAATAATATAAAATATATATATATATATATATATATATATATATATATATATATATATATATATATATATATGTATAGTATTTTCTTTTGAGTTGTTACTCTTGTGTAGTTTGGCCTTTCTACTCAGGCTTGGGCCTGAAGTTGGTCACTTTTGGTCAGTGTTGTACCCAGATGAATTATTTCATGTCGAGAGGAAAACAATGCATCGCTTTGTCAAGACCACTAAATAAAACTCATCACTCTCTTCCTTTCTTACCCGGCATCATCTGTCAAGTCTCTGCCAGACTCTGGCAGGTTGAGAACACCTCTTGACATATTTGCCTCTGAATGATTTCACTTTACTGTTAAACTGACATTTTTCTGCTTTATCTTTTAATGTATGTGCTACTTTCACATAGCCTTCACTTAGTTTTCTCTTAATATATTGAAGTTTGCATTTGCATTAAGTTCATTTTCTTTGCTGCTTTCCTGTGGTAAATACACATTTTTGACTTAAAAACAGTTTTGGTAAGCCATATTCCTGTTTCTTTTTTTATTGACTTCTGTCTCTTTTTTCTGTTAAATACAATGTGTTCCCTTGCCAATAGTCCCATAGTAGTTTTATGTGGAAATGCTTAAGGTAAGTAAATTACTGCAGATCATTCACCAGAGCTGACTAGGCAAACTCCCCCTAGACAAAACGAACATTACTGCACTTGTGTGAACACTACACATACAGAGCAGACTTTTCTGGAATATGAAACAGCACCAAAGAGGCTGTGTAGCAGATTTAAAGTAACAAAACTTTAATTTAAGCAGCCACGCAGCCACAAGGACAGAGCAGAAAAAACCCAGAAGCTAAAATATATGCATTTTTTTTTATTTTGCCTGTACTTCTCAGGGTTGTAGTAGAGAACATAGGAACTTGGTTCTGACCAGTGGGCACACAGTGTGTAATAACTGTGCGTAATTAATTTGCCATGTTTTCTGGATTTAGCTCAGAGTTCTTCCATTCATTTTAGTAGGGAAAAAAAAAACTCTTCCAGAGCTTGTGCAGATTTGCCCTTCGCAAAGTATTTGCTTTTAAGTTCCTGGCTGTTCGATTATAGGCAGAGTACCTCCACTCACATGATAAGGTGCTTCTACATTTCTGAATCTTTTTGTAGGGGAGCTCTTTTTACAGTTAAAAATGACCGGATTCTTTAGTTTGAACCCTGCTTGGGTTCATGCAGGGAATCTGCTCACAGATTTCACTTGAAAAACAATCTTGCAACATCTAGGAAGTAACATTTCTACTTATTTTATACATCAGAGTATGCTAGTGCTGGTTTGAGTCCTGTTGTGTGCTGTGGTAATTATGCATCTGAAACTGGTCTAGCACCCCCCCCCCCATGAAGGAAAGGGCTACTGCTGCTGTTTTATGGCTCGAATTACATAGTATTAACATTAACAGGCCTTTGCAGTCTTGCGGTCTGCTTTAAGCTTGGTTTATTTGTGGATGCTGCCAATGTATTGTGCTGCAATATAACAAATGTGCTTTGAACCCTGCGACTGCATTTGACTTGAAATGCAGTCCCATAACATCTGGGAAGTGTTGCGCTTAGCATAGCGAGATTGCTGAATATGCAGTACAATACTGCAGTGCCTAGGACAGTAGCAGGTACTCGTCTTGGTAACTGTCCTATTTCGGATGTACTTTCCAACTGTTAATGATGATAGCATTACTAATTGTTGCTCCCTGCTGTGTAGTTTTCATCTGTGGCTGATTAGCATGGTGGTGAACATAGTTAAGGCTGGCTGTTTACTGCATAGGTTCATAGATTAGTACTAAGCTAACTGCCCTTGCGAGCCATTTTAAGCCTAGCCAATTATCCCTTGTGAGACTCGAACCCTGCACCTTGTATTTGTAAGGCAAACACCTTAACCATTAGGCACCCTCCCAACCCACTCCACCTGTTGTAACGTAGCTATTCTGTGAATAGTATCACAGATATTGCTACTTTGTTTCTTCATTTTTACACTATATCTATTACTGTGATACCTAAGCCCACTGTTGACGCCACATCCTGTGGTATGGCACCCATGCCTAGTGTAATAAATGTCTCTCGTAAATTATGCAACAACCTGTGAGAGATGCACTTATATAGCCAAACTGGAAGCCAAACTCTCTCCAGCCAAGACTGGACTAGACAGTCAAGAGGAGAAGGTTAACACCCGCACCACACCGCACTCAACACACAGTCCTTCAAAACCCACACTACCGAAACACAAAGCACACACCCGCATTCACAGAGGCTCTCAATAAAAATCTGCCCAAGCAACAGAGACCTCCCAAGCTGAAATACAGGCAACCACCACCCCTCAACACTACCCAAATGACACATAGCCCACAAAATCCGTGTGCTGCTTAACCTCAGTCCATAAGGCAAAACAACATACCCAACACACTAGTCATAGGTGACTCTGCAGTCAGGGGCACTGATGTCCCGCTAAACAAGGAGAAAGTTACTGTCAGCTGCCTGTCTGGTGCCAGGATCCGCCACATAACGCATGCACTCAGGTCACTCCACAAAAAGTACAAATACGACTCAGTCATTGTCCATGTTGGTGCGAATGACTCGAGGCATACCTCCCCCGGACTCCATGAAGGGAGGAGCTCCCGGATCTTGTGGCCCAGGAGGGTATGACCCTAGCCCTGAGAAGAATCCTGCCATCGCCCAGAATTATACCACAGTACAAGGACAAAATGATGATTTCAACAATTGGTTAAGCTTCTGATGTTATTCTAAGGGGATCCAGTATCTGTCTGCCTGGGACGACGACATCGACAGACCACGATGCTTTGCCAGAGATGGCCTGCACCTGTCACCCCTGGGATACTGGCTAAGGCTCTTGCCACCCATGTAGTGCCTTTTTTACGCAAGGTTCAAATGCCAAATTCACCACCGTAACAGTTACAAGCAAGGAAACTCTGAGGGTAATGCTACTCAATGCTAGAAGTCTAAACCTCAAAATGCACTCACTCAAGGCACTTCTTAAAATGGAGAACATCGACATTTGTGCAGTGACAGAGATCTGGTTCAAGGCTCCAGAGATCACCCCTGCATTACCAGGCTATAATTCATACCACACCTTTCGGCCACTTAACCTGGACCGAAACACTAAAGGCGGAGGCGTGTCCATATTAAGGATATCCACACCTCCAGGCTAGTTGCTCAACATAATGCATCCAAAATTATCCAAGTGCAACTAATACTGGGCAAGACTGCAGTCCAGGTTGTAACTCATTACAGATCCCCACCATGCCCCAGGATTCCCACTCTTCATTTCTTAAGATAATGGAAAATATTAAGGTACAACCCAATACCTTAATTGTGGGCGATTTTCAAGTACCCCACCATCAACTGGGAAAACTACTCATGTTACCAACTCATTTGCACAACATTTTCTGGAATTCATAAATTCCTACTCTGTGGATCAGCATGTCCAAACCGCCACCAGGGGCAGCAGTATCCCAGACCTGGTCATTACAGGTAGTGATGTTCTTCGTGTTTCACTGTTGCAGTCATCACATTTGGGTTATACCTGCCAGGGTAGACCTCGGCCAGCCTGAATACTAGAGACTTAGTATTTCTGCATCAGTTGCTGTTGCTTGAGGACTGATGTCAGGTCATCAGTGGTATAAAGGAAGGCATCTGACACCATTACATAAGTCTTTCTTGCCTTGGGGCCTGAAGTGGAAGCGGTTCGCACGAGTGCCGGTTGGCCGCTGAGTTTAGTTTCCGAATTGAAGTTGAAGTCTTCGAAAGCTAAATACCCCATTGGGGATCCTTTTTTCTTGCACTAACCAATGTCAGAAAAAGTTAATAATCTGAAGTAGTTAACTTCATTTGTTCATCAACCTGTGGGTATCTGATTCGAATCGGATCCGAGCCGGCAGCTTTATTCAGCTAAGTTCCAAGCTCCTCCCCCTTCCCCATAACCCCCTGCCATCCTTCTCTGTTCTCAGATCTCATTTGCCGTGGCTTATTCAAGCACCTAGAACGAGTTCCAGGTGTAGGGTTTCGTGAGGTTTTGAAGAAAATTATCTCTTTTTTCACCTAGTTTTCAGTTTGTTAAACGAGTGAGTGTTCCCTTTTGTAGTTAATTTATCTAGTTTTGTTGGTAAAATTTATATATTTTTTAGTCAGTCTAGTCTTCCCTCTTCCCGTGTGTGAAAGTGTGTTTGGGTTGGGCCTATTTTATTACTATGGCCGAGGCCCCTAAACCTTCTTTTCTAAATGCACCGAGTGTGACCATAAGCTATCCCTGGCGGATGGCCACACTCTGTGTTATCTGCCTTGGGGTTGACCATCTTTCTTCAGGCTGCACAATTTGTGCAGCCTTCAACCCCAGGGCTTTGAGAGATAGGAGGTCGAGGTTGATTCTGGCGGGACTTCTGCCCCCGGACTCTGCTTCGTCCTCTTCTCCCTCTGTGGCACCGGCTGCTACCGCAGCGGTCCCGCCTTCTATCCCTGCTCCCCTGGCCGGGACTCACCCTCCCACTGTCGCTCAGGAGGAGAGGGAATCTAGGAGGGAGAAAAGAAAGGAGAAGCACCACAAGCAGCGGGCCAAAGCTTCCTCTTCGGCTCCGCCAGCGAAGCAGCTAGTCTCTCCTAGGGCCTCCAGGCCTTCTCCTTCCCGGCTCCATTCACCTGGCTTTTCCCCGGGGCTGGAGGAGGAGACCCTGTTGCTTTCGAGGCGTCACTCCAGGCCTGCCTCGGTGGCCTCGTCTAGATCAACACAAAGTTTGTCAGATGCAGATATGGACCGGATGATGCGTAGGCTTCTCCAGGCCCAACTGCAGATGGGAGTGCTCCTGCCTCCCCCCCTCCAGGGGGGAGCTTTACCCCCTTTTTCGCCCCGATTGCTTGTTCTCCGACCCACTTCCAGGGTTCGGAGCCATCGGATCCAGGCAGCATCGGAGCCGGGGGAGGCTCGGTGCTGATAGTACACCCTTCTTCGGCTCCAACCGCATCCTCGAGTTTGTCGGTCCCTTTTTTGGATCCGAGCTCTCGGAGCAGTGAGCTGAGCTTCAGATCCGGAGGTGTCAGTATGTCTTCGGCACGTCTCGGTCGGAGCATACTGGCCCTTCGGATCCAATTGCATCGGTCCCGGCTCCGGTCCACACCTTGGATCCGAAGGGGCTGCTCTCGGAGCTTAGAGAGAGCAGTTCTCCTTCGGCGTTCGATGTTGTGGAGAGGGTCTTGTCGAGGGACTTGAGGCCCCAGGCTCCTGCTGCAGTTCCACCCATCACTCCCTCTCAGATTGGCCTACCTTCCATCACCCGGCCCCAGGGACAGCCTGTGCCTATGTCCCAGATGGTTCCCTTAGAGGAACAGGATGTGGTTGGTGAGGCATCCTCTGACAGCCCCCCCTGAGGAGGTTCCTCACAAACGTAAGTGCAAGAGGAGGCACTTGGACTCACCCGAGTCCCTGACAGAGGACACAGACTTAGAGGAAGGGGAAGGTTCCCCAAGGTCACCCCCCCCCTCGAGGACGTCTCCTTCGGAGACATTATGGAAATGCTTCATATTAGAGGGGGGTGGTCAGCCCAAAAGCCTTCCTCTGACGAGTCTGTTTTTCTGGAGGCGTTTGACGCAGGCCCATCTACCTCTTGGGTGTCCCCTCCCGCCGATCCCCTGGTAGATCTGATCACTACCAGGGCATGGAAGGAACCGGACACTGTGGAGCCCATACCAAAGAGACCAGACAAAATTCTCAGTCCACCCACAGGACGGTTTAGAGCAAGGGTGCTCCAGTAGATGCCATGTTGGTGGCGGCTGCCACCAAGAAGGAACTGGCCCAAGAGAGTTTCTTGGTCCACCCTCCCGACAAGGAGTCTCGGACGATGGACCGCATAGGGAAGTGGATGTTTGCTTCAGCCACCTTCTCTGTAAGGTCGCTGAACTACATGGCACATGTGATACGACTCCAGCGGGATCTCATCAAAGAATACGCAGGGTCACCACCAGAGTCCATGTTGGCCGAGGATAAGAAAATATTCTCAGCCCGAATGGCCACTCAAGTCTATTTCGAACATTTCTATGCGACTTCTTTCCCATGCCACGGAAGGAGCCGCTAGAGCTAGCGGAACGGGCATTGTTTTACGGCGGCATACTTGGCTCCAGGGCGTCCTTCGCAAATGCCCCTTTTGACTGCTCTTTGCTGTTTGGCAAGACCGTCCGCAACATGCTGGTCCAGAGCGAGAAACACAGGAAGACGTTGTCTGCCGTTGGGATCCGCTTCTCTGCTCCCCAGAGGTCCTTCTCCAGGAACCAAAGGGGACAAAAGATGTGATTCCGGAAATCTCAACAGTCCCGTTTCGCTCCAGACCCCTCGTCCTTCAGAGGCAGAGGAGGACAGGGTGGACGCCAGCCCAGAGGCAGAGGGGGACCGAAGAATTTCGGGTCGAGAGAACCCTTTTTGGACTGGCCCACGCAGCAGCCCTGAGGGGTTGCCCCACTGCTCCACTCTGGAGGCAGTCGGCGGGTGGGGGGCATTTCTCGACGCACCTAGCAGTTTGGGAGTCCATTACAACAGATCGCTGGGTGCTTCGAATCATATCCAGAGGTTACACTATCCCATTTCTGAATCTCCCTCTCAGACCCTGGAGCCTCCCCCATGTCCCACCCAGTCAAAGGGAGGCAGCAGCTGCAGAAATAAAGCAGCTGCTAGAAAAAAGAGCAATCCAGCCCGTCCCCCAAGATCAGTCCGGATCAGGCTTCTACTCCAGGTTCTTTTTGGTGCCGAAAAAGACGGGGGGGACTTAAGACCAACCCTCGACCTGTCCACTCTGAACCTGTCGGTTGCCAAAGAAAAGTTCCAGATCGTCACCATTCAGTCCATTCTCCCACTCCTACAGGAGAACGACTGGATGTGCTCTATAGACCTCAAGGATGCGTACTACCACATTTTGATGGACAAGACTATCCAGAAGGTTTCTCCGCTTCCAGCTGGGAGCCAGTCACTGTCAGTTCAGGGTCCTTCCCTTTGGTCTCACCACAGCCCCCAGGGTGTTCACCAAAGTGATGGCAGTTGTAGCGGCCCATCTGAGGCTTCAGGGAATACAGGTCTTTCCGTACCTAGACGACTGGCTCCTGACCGCCCCCACCAGGCATCTACTCTGTTCAGCCAGGAATTACTTCCTTCCCTTGGCCTCTCATCTGGGAATTTCAGTCAATCTCAAGAAATCCTCCCTTCAACCAACTCAGACCTTAGATTTCATAGGGGCCAGGTAGATACAAACCTGTTGAGGGCCTTCCTAACTCCGGACAGGCTTCAAACTTTGACATTCCACGTGATGGCCCTCTTACAATCCCCGGTTCCCCCAGCGGAATTGGTCCTGAGGACGCTAGGTTCCATGGCGGCTGCTATCATTCTGTCACCACTAGCTCGTCTAAATATGAGGGTCCTGCAATGGACCTTGCAGGTCCAGTGGTCCCATTCTGCAACATCTGCTAAGTACAGCTATCCCCCTCAGCAAGGTTTGCAGGAGGTTCCTACTGTGGTGGATCCAATCCTCGGATCTCCGGGAAGGGTGCCCCTTTTCTATGACCCCACCCCAAGCCACGGTGACCACAGACGCTTCTCATCTCTGGTGGGGAGGCACTGCATGGGCAGAACCGTCCAAGGCACGTGGACACAATCAGAGACCTTGTTGCACATCAATGTCCTAGAGATGAGGGCGGTGCTTTTAGCGTTGCAAGCACTCCAGGCCCTTCTTCCCTTGGGGACAATTGCGATTCAAGTTAGACAACATGTCAGTAGTCTGGTACATCAACAAACGGGGGAACCAGATCCTATCCGCTGTATCGAGAGGCCATGAGAGTTTGGGAATGGGCGATCGCCACCAACCGCCTTCTCATAGCAACGCACATTCCGGGTCGGTCCAACATTTTGGCAGACAAGCTGAGTCTAACCATTCTCTCACCTTAAGAGTGGTCTCTGAACCCGAGAGTAGCGAAGCAGATATTCCTCAAGTGGGGTCAACCTTGCTGCGATCTTTTCGCGTCGCCTTCGAACGCAAAGTGCAGCGAGTACTTCGCTCTACTTCCCCCACCAGGGGACTCCCCCAGAGATGCTCTAGTCCATGTTTGGCCATCCAGTCTACTTTATGCTTATCCACCTCTCCCCCTCATGATAAAATTCTTGCAGAAAGCTCGTCGGTTGGGGAGCAGGGTGAGCCTCATAGCCCCATTCTGGCCTCGTCAAACGTGGTTCCCTTGTCTATGGTCTCATCTGGTCAATCCTTCATGGATTTTGGATCCCACTCCGGATCTGATTTCTCACCCCCCTGGAGTTGACAACTCCAAACCTGGACAATCTCAAGCTCACAGCTTGGTTGATCCAGTTCCAATCATAGCTAGGACTCCTGGTATCTCCTCCTCCGTTAAAGCTATTTTAGTAGCCGCTCATAAACCTTCTACCAGAAAGGTCTATAAGGGCAAATGGAAATGTTTTTCGATCTGGGTGGAACATAGACATATGGATCCCTTTACAGCCCCGATACCAGCTGTATTAGAGTTTGTCACACTTATTTGATCAAGGTGCCAGCTCCTCCACCATCAAAGTCCAATTAGCAGCAATTTCACACTTTCATGTGGGAAGTGATCTCGGTTCATTAGCTTCTTCCAATATCTGCAAAACTTTCGTAAAAGGTACTTTCCTGTTAAAGATGCAGTTCCTCCGTGGGATTTAACTCTTGTTCTTCAGGCTCTTACTGCCCCCCCCCCCCCCCCCTTGAGCCTGCAACTTCGGTGGATCTTAAATATTTATCTTGGAAAACGGCCATTCTCATTGCCATCACTTTGGCTAGAAGGGTTTCAGAGCTTTAAGCCCTTTGCACCAAACCTCCATATCTGGTCTTCCATAAAGATAGTTTCCCTCAGGACCAATCCCTCCTTCTTACCTAAAGTCGCCTCTGAGTCCAACATTAATCAATCTATCAACTTGCCGGTGTTTTTCCCAAATTATCAAAACAAAGGTGAATACAAATTGCACTCTTTGGACGTGCACAGACAATTGAGGTTCTATTTACACAGGACTGCTGATCATAGGAAATCTGAGCAACTCCTTGTATCCTTTGCTAGACCCTTTTTCGGGAAACCTGTGTCAAAAGCTACATTGTCCAGATGGATTTCACAATGTATACTACTTGCATATGAGAGTTCTGGCCGACCAGAACCTGTCTGAGTTCACGCCCATTCTACTCGATCGATTTCCACTTCTGCCTTTTGGTCAAGGGTGTCCTTGGATGACATTTGTTCAGCAGCCACTTGGGCTTCATCCCGTACCTTTATTACCCATCGCAAGCTGGATATAATTTCCAGAGGAAGGGCATCCTTTGGCTCTGCAGTGCTCCGGAATATTCTTCCATGAGGACCTCCCAAGTTTTTAGTTAGCTGAGGACTCTGTCCCACAGGTTGATGAACAAATTAAGTTGACTAGTTCAGATAAAGAAGTTATGTACTTACCATAACATTCCATCTGAGTAGGTAACTTCATTTGTCAGCAACCAACCCCCCCCCTCTCCGTCCCCCTAACCTGTAGTTTGTCTCTTTTTAGGATCTTTGTGTTCTCTGTACCAGATGACATCAGGTTAGGATGTTTAGTTGATCCTTTGGTTGTAGTATTCTATAATGCTAAGCAAACTCGATCTGAGAGAAGGATGGCAGGGGGTTATAGGTAAAGGGGAGGAGCTTGGAGCTCAGATCTTAGCTGAATAAAGCTGCCGGCTCGGATCCGATACCCACAAGTTGCTGACAAATGAAGTTACCTACTCAGATGGAACGTTATGGTAAGTACATAACTTCTTTATTGTCTTGCCTGTGGAAAAATACCACACCGTGACTTCCACTCTTACTGCATCACTTGTCTAAGCCCAGACCACGAAGTCCCTTGTTGTCGCTTATTTGCTTTTAACGCCTGAACTATTCATCGTCTCGCCCTTATTGTAGCCAGATATTTCTGTTTACAGTACTGAAATTCCAATATGGCTTCGGTAAGCCATCTGACAGCAGATCTTCTGAAAAAATGTAAAGATAAAGACAGAGAGACCACACAGGACCAAACCTTCTGATGACACTTCCGTTAAGCTGGTAGTCAGTCCTCCGGAACTCAGAGGCGCTTTCGCAGCCCCTGTTGCCCGCTTCAGTTAATTTGCAGGCCGCTACCGAGACTCTTTTGGAGTCTGGTATGCTGCAGAGCTCTTCATCTAAGGATCCTGCGGTCGTCTCTACCTTAGATGGGTCCAGAGCCACTGTGCAGACACTGGTGACTTCTTTCATGGCTACCATTCTTTCGAAAACAGCTGAGTTCCTTAGGCCCAGGGGTCGAACCACAACCAAGAAACAGACTACCCATTCTCAGGCACCTGTTCCCTTGCCTCAGTCTGAGATGCTTAAAATGGCAGAAGACCTTATGCTGATTAGGGAAAGCCAAGCCACTCCCTCAAAAAGGAAAATGGATCTGTCTCCAGTAGTTTTGTCTGAACAAGTGAGATGAATCCGATGCATCTGACTTTGAAGACATGCAGCCCCTCTCCACATATGAGGATTCTGATGCAGAGGAATCCATTCCGTCAGCCTCACCCCCAGAGGATTTTTCCTTTTGGGAAACTCTGCATATCTTAAGGGAGCATTTCCAATGGGAGAGTCAAGACTACCCACAGTCTAAAAAGAGACTCAGCGTTCCTGGACCTTCCACAGCACAGGCCCTTAGCCATCACCCCATTCCTAGATATGGTGGATGATGTCTTCCTTGAATCCAGCTGGACTCCCGACACCCTCCCTCCTGCTCCCAGAAAGCCAGGCAGGTAGTACAGAGTCCCTGACTCACACAAATATCTCTTTAAAAATCCAACAGCTCCCCGGAGGTCATTACTCAAGGGCCTAAATGGATTAAAGCAACCTCAGCTAAGAATCCCACCCCCTCAGGCAGGGATTCCAGAGCACTGGACAGATGGGGTAAAAAAGTATACACCTCAGCTACTCTTATCGGGGAACTAAATTGTCAGTTCCCTATGCTTAAGTATCAGCAACATTCCTTAGAACTCCTTAAACAAAAAATTCCTCCATTCCTGCATGGGCAGAATCTAAAGATTTAAAGGGCTTAATGCATTCTGCTGGTCAAGTAACTAAACACACTTTGCACTGCGGGTTTGATGCCCTAGAAGCTTCTTGCATGGCAGCAGTCACTGGAGCTGTCATTAGAAGACATGCATGGCTTAAGGAACAAACCCCTGCCAGACCATGTCAAATCAAAATTGTTGGATGCACCCTTGCACAAAGATAACTTATTTGGCAATAAAGCAGAAGAGGTCTTAAAAAACATGGAAGAAAAAGCAAAATCTATGCAGACTGTTAGATTTCTTACAAGCCCAGCCCCCTAGGTTCAGCAGGTATTTTCCCTCCAAGCACTGGTCCTTTCCTGCTCCAAGTAGACAGGGCCAGCCTAGGCCCCTTGGAAACAGACA
>NC_056743.1:1935494181-1935532613 GCF_019279795.1 Protopterus annectens | reverse complement strand
TAAGGGCCTCAGGGCCAGTAGCCTAGTAACTTGCTATGATCCTATGAAACATTGGTAGATTCTAGGTCATACGGTTAACACAGGAATAAATAACGTCCAATGATGATCCAACTGACAAGCATCTTACCAGTTGGTGGTGCGAGTCAAAGTCTTGTTCATAGGTTCATAGGTTTATACTAGGCTATCTGCCCTAAGGCATTTATAAGCCTAGCCCAAAGTTTTGTGGCTTACGCCACCCCTTATATGAAAAAAATACTGTGCCCATTAGTTTGTTGTGCCTCTGTCCAGCAGTGTCACAGAGATGATTCCCGGGGTAAACCTATGCTCTCCCATCCACAGGTCAAGATTTCTCTTGAACAAAGCCATCGAGGTGCTCCGCCTCACATGGACCGGGATTTTATTCCACAGCATAGGGAGTTTCTGAGTGATAAATCTATCCCTCCAGCACGTCCTATTTATATCCGTGCTAAGGTTTAAGTCACTTGCTCTAGTGGTTTTGGTGGATTTGGATTTTTTGAGGTGGAGCATGTCCATTAATTCCGGGTTGGACATGGCCTTGTATGTCAGGCACATGTCACCTCTGAGCAGACAGTATGCGACTGAATAGAGCTGGAGTTTCTTCAATCTGGCAGCATATGACAGATTTTGGAGTCCCTTTATCCTTTTGGTGAGGAACTTTTGGGGTCTCTCCAATTGCTGCAGATGTCGGGTGAGATACATCCCGAATGGGGCATTGTACTCTATCATTGGTCTGATAAGTGAAGAGTACAGGGGAACAATGACCTCACTAGATCTGGATGTGAATCCCTTCATGATCAGGTGGGCAATGTAGAAGGTCTTTCTAACCACTTTAGCAACGTGAGTGTCAAAAGAAAGGCCACTGTCAACCTGGGTCCCCAGGTCCCTGATAACCTATTCTGTGCTTAGTGGATTGCCACCTATATGGTAGCTTGGGGTTACCTTGTTTTTCCCGAAGGGTATGACTATACATTTTTTGGTGTTTAACTTCAGGCCATGGTACCATATGGCCACTTAATGGTACCATAACTTCAGGCCACTTGTACCATAAAGAAACATGGTCTTTCCAAGCCCCTGTTAAATGATACTAATTTTTCAAAAAATCCTACAGAATGATGGTTCAATTTATTAAAGACTCAATACTATAAAGATGCATCCTTTTAGAAAGTCTTCATCCATGATGGTGTACAAATATTTGTGGCAAGTCGCAGAGCCATAACAGTGCTTCTACATTTTCTAAAGCCATGCTGTTCATTAGCAAGCAAGCCAGACATATTTTTCTACACATTACATCTGCTGCGAGATTTTCTTTTCAAGCATTTCTGCATCTGGGCTAGATATTTTAAGTCCTTGACTTATAACTGATCGACTGAGGGGGGGAGATTCTAGTTATGAAGGAAAGACTGAACGTGTGTTTAAGTATGGTGGAGGTAAGATTCAGATTCAATTTTTCCCCCCTACCCCTCCAAAGCACAGCATCAGCTGCCATGTGCTCCTCTACTCATGCACCAGGTCTACCAGATCTACTTTAGTCCCCTAGGCTAAACCTGACATGTCCAGGTTCAGTGAGGAGACAGGTATGCTGGTTGAGTGTTGTACCATAGCTGAGTGTGTGCCCTAACTCCCCACCACTCTGCAGCAGCCTTGAAAGATCTGTAACAGCTGCCTTCAGGGGTTGCTTAACGTGTTTCAGTGCATGCACAATCGTCCAACTAAGCGGCATACCACCTGCAGAATGTCTCTCACCAGGCTATTAATGCCGTTACTCTTGTAAGTCTATGCAGTAGTCTCCTCCTCAGGATGAGCGAGCCAGCATCAGCCACTCACTCCCCCACTCAAGGGCTCAATTTAAATTTCAGTTCTAGGATATCCTGTGGGGTAGTTAAGTTCCACACAGGTTTTCTTTATCTCCCAAACATTAAGGCAGTTTGGCTGGGCCAGCCTTATGCAATTGTGTTTACAAAACGGTTAAGGGAGTTACTGTGCAACAATGCAGCCATGCTGTGGTGTGTGACTGTACAGTCTGGCTGTCTCAGTTTCACTCAATACACCAATGGTACAGTTAAGGGTGTTATCCATGGTGACGGTGTGCTGGGTCATTCTCATGTAATATGCTGAAGGTATGGCTATGAGTGTTTCTGTTTAAGGTTGCTCTTACGATGAGGTAGAGAGGGGTTAAGGCAGAGCGTGGTTGACTCAGTCATACAGTAGGGTTAAAGGTTTTATTAATGCTGCACCCATGGGATGGAGTGTGATGACAGGATTTGGCTGGCAGTCTCTCCTGTTGTACATTATGAAAGGTTAAGCATTTTATTAAAAACTGCTACCACAGTGCGGGACAGTCGAGCTGGGTCAGTTCCTTACTGTATGTTTACAGTATGGTTAAGGGTATTATTATAAGACTGCTTCCATGGTTCAGAGTGTACAGAGATTTTTGATCAAGGCAGTCTTACAGGTCGTCTGTGGGACTGGTTAATGCTATCACTATTTGATTTGCTGCTTCAATGCTGCAGGGTGTGCTGGGACAGTATGGCTATGCTAGTCTCATGCAGTAGGTTTGTGATACGGTTCATTATGTTATTATGGTGCAGGGTGTGCTGGGACAGTATGGCTATGCCAGTCTCATGCAGTAGGTTTGTAATACGGTTCATAATGTTACTACGGTGCAGGGTGTGCTGGGACAGTATGGCTATGCCAGTCTCATACAGTAGGTTTGTGATACGGTTCATGATGTTACTACGGTGCAGGGCATGATGGTAGAGTATGGCTGGCTCAGAATCATACAGCAGGTTTGTGGTATGGTTAAAGGTGTTAATATTGTGCAGGGCATGATGGTAGAGTATGGCTGGCTCAGTCTCATGCATTAGGTTTGTGGTATAGGTTCATAGGTAATTATTAGGCTAATGGCACAACAGCCTTTATAAGCCTAACCACCACCACGCAGGATATGACATTATTATACCTTAATTCCTCAGATATGGGATGGGGTACTATGGTTTTAGAGCAGAGTCATTTTACAGACTGCTTCTGTCCTTAAGGGAACATGGGTAATACCCCGGGAGTAAATTTATAGTTCCCCCATCCATTTATTCAAAGTGTTTTTGAAGAGAGTAGGGATGGGCTTTGTTTTACAAAGATGGGAAGTTTATTCTATAGACCAAGTAGCCTTTGAGATTAGAATCTCTCCCTCCAGCAAGTTCTGTTAAAGGTCACAAATAAGGTTCAGGTCCATGGAACGTATGGGTTAATGGTGTTACTAAAGCATGATAGCCTGTGATGGGCTCGGTCTCATCCAGTAGGTTTGTCACATAGTTAATGGTGTTACTACAGCATGATGATAGTATGCGATGGGCTCACTCTCATCCAGTAGGTTTGTTGTATGGTTAATGGTGTTACTACAGCATGATAGCCTGTGATGGGCTCTGTCTCATCCAGTAGGTTTGTCACATGGTTAATGACGTTACTACAGCCTGTGATGGGCTTAGTCTCATCAAGTAGGTTTGCCACATGGTTAATGATGTTACTACAGCATGATGATAGCCTGTGATGGGCTTAGTCTCATCCAGTAAGTTTGTCACAATGTTGAGGATGTTACTACAGCATTATGATAGTCTGTGATGGGCCCAGTCTCATCCAGTAGGTTTGGCGCATGGTTAATGGTGTTACCTACAGCATGATGATAGCCTGTGATGGGCCCAGTCTCATCCAGTAGGTTTGGCACATGGTTAATGGTGTTACTACAGCATGATGATAGCCTGTGATGGGCTCAGTCTCATCCAGTAGGTTTGTTGTATGGTTAATGGTGTCACTACAGCATGATGATAGCATGTGATGGGCTTAGTCTCATCCAGTAGGTTTGTTGTATGGTTAATGGTATCACTACAGCATGATGACAGCATGTGATGGGCTTAGTCTCATCCAGTAAGTTTGTCACAATGTTGAGGATGTTACTACAGCATGATGATAGCCTGTGATGGGCCCAGTCTCATCCAGTAGGTTTGGAGCATGGTTAATGGTGTTACTACAGCATGACGATAGCCTGTGATGGGCTCAGTCTCATCCAGTAGGTTTGTTGTATGGTTAATGGTGTCACTACAGCATGATGATAGCATGTGATGGGCTTAGTCTCATCCAGTAGGTTTGTTGTATGGTTAATGGTGTCACTACAGCATGATGATAGCATGTGATGGGCTTAGTCTCATCCAGTAAGTTTGTCACAATGTTGAGGATGTTACTACAGCATGATGATAGCCTGTGATGGGCCCAGTCTCATCCAGTAGGTTTGGAGCATGGTTAATGGTGTTACTACAGCATGACGATAGCCTGTGATGGGCTCAGTCTCATCCAGTAGGTTTGTTGTATGGTTAATGGTGTCACTACAGCATGATGATAGCATGTGATGGGCTTAGTCTCATCCAGTAAGTTTGTCACAATGTTGAGGATGTTACTACAGCATGAGGATAGCCTGAGATGGGCCCAGTCTCATCCAGTAGGTTTGGAGCATGGTTAATGGAGTTACTAGAGCATGATGATAGCCTGTGATGGGCCCAGTCTCATCCAGTGGGTTTGTCACATGGTCGAGGGTGTTACTACAGCATGATGATAGCCTGTGATGGACTCACTGTCATCCAGTAGGTTTGTCGTATGGTTAATGGTGTTACTGCAGCATGATAGCCTGAGATGGGCCCAGTCTCATCCAGTAGGTTTGTCACATAGTTAATGGTGTTACTACAGCATGATGATAGCCTGTGATGGGCTCGCTGTCATCCAGTAGGTTTGGTGCATGGTTAATGGTGTTACTACAGCATGAGGATAGCCTGAGATGGGCCCAGTCTCATCCAGTAGGTTTGTCACATAGTTAATGGTGTTACTACAGCATGATGACAGCCTGTGATGGGCTCACTGTCATCCAGTAGGTTTGGTGCATGGTTAATGGTGTTACTACAGCATGAGGATAGCCTGAGATGGGCCCAGTCTCATCCAGTAAGTTTGTCACATGGTTAATGGGGTTACTAGAGCATGATGATAGCCTGTGATGGGCCCAGTCTCATCCAGTGGGTTTGTCACATGGTTGAGGGCGTTACTACAGCATGATGATAGCCTGTGATAAACTTAGTCTCATCCAGTAGGTTTGTCACATGGTTGAGGGTGTTACTATAGCATGATGATAGCCTGCGATAGGCTTAGTCTCATCTAGTAGGTTTGTCACATGGTTAATGGTGTTACTACAGCTGTGATAGGCTTAGTCTCATCCAGTAGGTTTGTCACATGGTTGAGGGTGTTACTACAGCATCATGATAGTCTGTGATGGGCTCAGTCTCATCCAGTAGGTTTGTCACATGGTTAATGGTGTTACTACAGCCTGTGATGGGCTCAGTCTCACCCAGTAGGTTTGTTGTACGGTTAATGGTGTTACTACAACATGACAATAGCCTGTGATGGGCTTATTCTCATCCAGTAGATTTGTCACATGGTTCTGGCTATTACTACAGCATGAAGATAGCCTGTGATGGGCCCAGTCTCATCCAGTAGGTTTGTCACATGGTTAATGGTGTTACTGCAGCATGATGACAGCCTGAGATGGGCCCAGTCTCATCCAGTAGGTTTGTCGTATGGTTAATGGTGTTACTACAGCATGATAGCCTGTGATGGGCTCAGTCTCATCCAGTAGGTTTGTCGTATGGTTAATGGTGTTACTGCAGCATGATAGCCTGTGATGGGCTCAGTCTCATCCAGTAGGTTTGTCGTATGGTTAATGGTGTTACTGCAGCATGATAGCCTGTGATGGGCTCAGTCTCATCCAGTAGGTTTGTCGTATGGTTAATGGTGTTACTGCAGCATGATGATGGCCTGAAATGGGCCCAGTCTCACCCAGTAGGTTTGTTGTATGGTTAATGGTGTTACTACAGCATGATGACAGCCTGTGATGGGCTCACTCTCATCCAGTAGGTTTGTCACATGGTTAATGGTGTTACTCAAGCATGATGATAGTCTGTGATGGGCCCAGTCTCATCCAGTAGGTTTGTCGCATGGTTAATGGTGTCACTGTGCAAAAGGCTGCTTCAAAGGTGTGGGCATACTGGTGTTTAGCTACTGCATCTTTGGCCTGTGGACATAGGATTCTGTTACTATAGAATGGGAGTTTTTTTTTGTTCTCTTTACAAAGTGCTTAATCTAAGCCCCTAGTGCTGGCATTTCAGTGCCTAGAAAACATCCTCTTGCATACTAGTGACTGGCTGAATAGAACAAGCTCTTCCTGCCCCTGAAAGGGTGGGACGGTATCAGCTGTTCACTCCCATCATCCCCCACATGGCTCTTCCAGTGCCCGAGTTGCTACTCAATCGCACTGCCCAGGTTTTAGGCAGAACTTCATTCCTCCATGTGCTGTGCAAGTCTGGTTATATAGGTGTCAGGATGATATGGGTTTAAGATATACATAATCTGCTGCTTATTTAGGTACCCTATTTTATCTTTTTTTTTTTTTTTTTTTAATTTTTTGCACAGTGGTATAAATTGTTTTTGTCAGTGTACTCATTGGTTTGGTCTCGTGTTCCACAAATCATCACAAGGCTTCATTAATTCCTTAAGCTCCACTCCAAAACATTTCTTTCAGCAAAACTGTACCCGATTGTGACTAGTGCGGCAATTTTACTAAAACAAATTAATGCTGTTCAAAACTGTACCAGCAAACTAGAATCAGGCAACTAAAATTAGAGAAATTTCTTAATACAAAAGAATTCCAAAAGCATCACTAGATCACCTAAGAAAGTCACACAAATGTCCCTGTTCCATTGTCAATGACTAACATCAAGTAAACAAGGTGATTCTCAGAAAAAAAAAAGCAAATATCCAAGATTTTATTAAAATGGTCACAAAAGTAGCATGAAACTGGCCATGTATACATGTATCTATTTAAACTCTTCTAATATTTACACTGCATAAACAGACATGCACGCATACAGTGTTCTTGCACACACACACACACACATATATATACATATATATATATATATATATATATATATACATACATTTTTCTTCCCTTTCATTTTCTTATTGGGTTGAATGTTGCACTCTGAAATGATCAGTACTGTACACCCTCATAAATGTTCACTTCATTACAGTCAGTGTGTTAAGATTACAAATGCCCTCAATATTCAGCTATGTAACATAATGCTAACTTATCAGCATGGAATGGTTACTCAGTCTCTTATCTGTACCTATACTTAGTTGTAATACTAATTAACATTCTGCTTATTAAGTGTGCATTTCACTCTGGGACGTGGCTGAAAATGGTCAAAATTCCTGTCTGCACCTGCATCAAAATGTTGACGGTATGAGATGTATTCTTTGCACTGCACCCTGGTTGTAGATGAAAATGGCCGACTGACCAAGCACACATACTCCATTACCAAACAAATTATTATTTATTTATTTTATTTATTTTACATTTGCTGACCGGGCTAGTCTAACTGGATATATGCCCACTTCAGTAGAGGCCCGGGGAGAAAAGCTCCAAGCACTAGAAGTGATAAAGAAAACAGTATTTAGTAAATAGTCAAGTTACAGTACATTGTCTGTGTTGGCAAGAACAAAAATAGTAATAAGTCATGTAGTAGTAGGTTGAAGTTAATATCAATAACAGAGATAAACAAAGATAATATATCATTTTTTTATGCACAATAATCATGTATTAAGAATTGCTACACTCAATTAATAAATATAGGGGACACACTTCACAGGTTAACATACTGGCTTGGCCAGTGTCCAGTAGCCCAGCTTGGGTTATCTGTGACAGGTCTGTTGAGAGAAAGCTGGATGCAAAAACAGTCAACCTGCCAAACATGTATTAAGAACTGCTACACTCAATGTAGGTTCACAGTGTGCAAGAACAAAGATGACATCCACAACTCTGGTTAGTACAGAGGTATCAAACTCCTGTCATACTGCATTAACACTCTGGAGACGGTGACTGATTATGCAGAGTAATACAAAGCAAGAATTGAGATTAGCTATTCAGATTCAGATCAGGATGTAGCACGACCAACCTGATATCAGCAGTGAGACATAGTTGGAGGAGGAGTCCAACTGGGTATTCCTAGACTTGGAGATAGCATATGACAAGGTCCCAAGAAATCTGATTTGTGCAGTCCTGCAGTGGTTCAAAGTCCTAGAAACATTGGTAGAATTAGTGCAGACTATGTATAAGGGCCCAAAGACTCAAAAGTACAGAGTTTGGTCCCATAAGAGGTTCCCAGAGAGAGTGGGTGTTTATTAGGGTTCAGCTCTGAGCCCACTGCTGTTCAAACTGGTGATGGACTACATTAGCAATCAGGTTGGAGGGGACAGATCAAGAAAGTTGCTGTATATAGATAATTTGGCATTATAGGCAGATTCTGAGCAAGAACTTCAGCAAAGGATAGGGGAATGGAATGAAACTGGGTACAGATATAACAGTTGTAATGTCAGCAAATAGAGGAAATCAGAAGAAGCGGAGAACTGAGATAGAAAGGAATATAATGGAGCAGGTTAACAGCTTCAAGTATCTGGGAAGAATGGTTAAGAAGGGAAGTATTAATGAGGTCAAACCTAGAATAAGAGGGGCTACAGCCAACTGCCACAGAGTATCAAGGGTTGTGTATGACAGAAAAATGACAAAGAAACTGAAAGCAAGGTGTACAAAACAGTGGTGCAACCAGTACTATTGTATGGTACAGAAATCTGGGCAATAAAGGTAGTGCAGTTGTGGAAGCTAGAGGTGATGAAGAGTCTGAAATGGGAGGTAGGATGGACTCCCTGGAACAGACAGAAACAAGGGCAGCAGAGCAGAAGCCAAAGTAGCCCTAATTAGAGGGCAAGTCAAAATCAACAGATTACAGTGGTTTAGGCACATGTGCAGAAAAGGTTCATAGGTTGGTACTAGGCTATCGGCCCTAGGGCCAATGCCAGCCTAGCCATAACAATTCCCTGGATATTTCTTCCCACAATATTTACTTCTCTGGACCCCTGTCTAGCAGGGCGACTGACATGATCCCCAGGGTGAATTTCCTATCGCCCATCCAATCATCAAGGTTCCTTTTGAAGAGGGCCAATGAGGCACTCTGCTTGACATGTATGGGCAGTCTATTCCAGAGTATGGGGAGTCTCTTGGTCAAGAACCTATCCCTCCAGCATGTTTTGTTCATTGTGATGACAAGGTTTAGATCTCTGGAGCATGTGGCTCTAAGGGATTGGGGTTTCTTTAAGTGGAGCATGTCCAACAGCTCAGGGTTTGACATGGCCTTGTATGTTAATCAGAGATCACCTCTGAGTAGATGATGCCACAGTGTATAGCTGGAGTTCTTTTTACACGGTCAGCATATGGCATCTGCTTTAGGCCTGTGATTCTTTCAGTGAGGTATTTCTGTGGCCTTTCCAGCTGTTGCAGATGTCTTGAGAGGTACATACTAAACGGGGCATTATACTCTATAATTGGTCTAATGAGGGATGAGTACAGTGGGACAATGACCTCCTTTTTTCTGGATGAAAAGCCCTTAGTGATGAGGTCTGCCACAAAGAAGGATTTCCTGACTACTGTGGCGATGTGGTTATTGAAAGTGAGACCATTGTCCACCTATGTCCCCAAGTCTCTCATCACACTTTCGATGTTTAGTGTCCTGCCACCTATGTGGTAATTCATGGGTACATGTTTTTTTCCAAAGGGGATAAAGTACAGTTTTGTACCTACCATAAATGTAAATGTTAGTGTTTTCACCCTGCTGCAGTCATCACACTTGGGTTATCCTGTCATCAGGCGGTCCCGCAGTCAGCCTGAATTCCAAAGTCTTGGTCCGGCGTCGGTTGCTGTCGCTTCTTCCCTGACGTCAGTGCGCCAGGGGTATAAAAGAGGCATCCGATGCCATTTTCTTCAGTTTTTCTTGCCCCAGATGTCAGGTGCCCCCCCAATAGGAGGTCACTACATAGTACCAATAATAAAAGTGAATCACAAACAAAATCATACCTCCAGCTATAAGCAAATACACCACTAAGGTTGGATCAAATATAAAGGCATAGAAAGGTTTCAGTTAGATCAGAGGGGATGGAGGGAGGGTAACCTGGACTGCAGCAGGGTGAACACTCGAACATCTACATTTATGATAGGTACAAAACTGTACTATGTTCATAGTGTTACCCTGCTGCAGTTATCACACTTGGGTAGAATCCCATAGCTAAGGATGGGAGGTGGAGTCAAACAGGGTTAGAAGAGGCTAGTAGGCCCTGCAGGACTGCAGTGGCGAAGCCAGCTCTAGTCTTGGAGTATAGTGGCAAGTGGCACCCCCCTGAGGAAGGCTGTAGATGTAGCTGCTGCCTGGAGTGGGGGCCTTATGCTAGCAGGAACTGGTTTTCCATGATGGGTGTAGCAAAAACGTATGCAATGTCCTATCCATTTGGAAATGGTCTGTTTTGAGATAGCCTTTCCTTGTGATGTTGTAGCATAGGATACAAAGAGCTGGTCAGATTTTCTGAAAGCCTTAGTTTTATCCAAGTAGTAACGTAATTGCCTGTGAATGTCCAAGGAGTGCAGCAGTCTTTCTCCTTTGTTCTGTGGATTTGGAAAAAAGGTGGGTAAATGGATGGTTTGATTTAGATCCACACTGGATACCACCTTTGGCATAAAGGAGGGGTTAGTTCGTAGAGAGACTCTGTCTTGATGAAAAATGAGGAAAGTCTCCACTGCCATTAGTGCCTGTAGCTCTGAGACTCTTCTGGCTGAAGTAATTGCTAGCAGCAGGGCAGTTTTCCATGATAGAAACTTTAAATCAGCTGCGAAAGCTGGCTCAAAAGGTGGTAGCGTAAGTTTTTCCAGAACAAAGTTGAGGTCCCAAGTTGGCGTGGCTGCTTTCCTGGGAGACCTTATATTTTTGGCCCCTCTGAGGTACTGCCTTAGAAGTGGATGTGAAAATAAGGGAGGATCCGTGTTGTAGTGAGCTGAAATAGCTGAGGCGTGGATTTTAATAGATGAAAAGGAAAGACCTTTGTGTAACATCTCAGTTAAATATTGTAGAATCTGAGGTATGTCCGGCTCAAGGAGATTTTGGCCTTTAGCTTGGTTCCAGGTGCAAAATCTTTTCCATTTGTCTGAGTAGGCTTTCCTGGTGCTGGGCCTCCTGGCCTCCAGAATGATATCCATAACAGCTTATGACAGAGGAGCTGGCTGGTTGTTTAGACTATTTGCCATGCAGCCAGATTTAAGGTCTTGAGCTGGCTGTGTAGAATCTGGCTGTCTTGCTGTGTAAGCAGATGAGGAATTTGTGGTAAAATCCATGGTGGGCCCTGGGCCATGTTCCTTAGTAGTGGGTACCAGTGCTGGCATGGCCAGTCTGGGACAATGAGTATCATTCCAAAGACATGCATCTGGAGCATTTCTCCCCGGGCCTCCGCTGAAAACAGGCTTTGTGGAACCTAGTCGGACATTCCCGGTCAACAAATGTTAAAATAAATTAAAATAAAATAAAATTTGTGGTCTCTCCATTCTGACTTTCAGTAGCACCTTTGTTAGAAGGGGTAGTTGAGGAAAGGCATATACTGTCAACATTTTCCAACTGAATGAGAGTGCGTCCACTTTCCAAGCTTGATGGTGGAATGTCCTTGTGCAAAATTTTGGTAGCTGATAGTTTTGGGGGTTGGCAAACAGATCTATGTCTGGGTGGCCCCATTTTTGAGTTATTGCAAATACTTGTGGATCCAGTTTCCACTCATGGGGATCCATGACATTTCTACTTAGGTCGTCTGCCAATGTGTTCTTTTTTCCTGGCAGGAATTGTGCTTGTAATTGAACTTGGTAAGTCAGTGCTGTGTTCCATAAGGTCATTGCTTACCTGCATAGAGGGTAGGAGTGTGTACCCCCTTGCTTGTTTATGTACCACATTACTGTGGTATTGTCTGTCCTTATAAGTTGTCCTGGATGTAAGAGGTCCTTGAAAGCTGTCAGAGCATTCTGTACAGCTAGCATTTCTTTTTGACTGATGGGCAGATATCTTTGATCTGTAGTCCATTTGCCTTGAACGCACTGTCCTGCCATGTGTGCTCCCCGGCATAGTCCAATGCATCTGTTGTTATAGTTTGCCTGGCTGGGGGTAAGTTGAATGGCTGACCCTTGTTGAGGTGACATGCCTGTGACCACCATAGAAACTCCTGTTGAAGGCAGGGAATGAGAGGTATCATTGTTTCCAAGCTGTGGCTGTGTTGAGTCCATACGCTTTTCAGGTACCATTGTAATTTCCTCATATGCAGTTTTGCAAACGGTATTAGTAGTATGCAAGATGCCATGAATCCCAAGGCCTGCAGAATTTTTCTTGCAGGTAGTTGGGTCTTTGTTGCCATTAGTTTGAAGTATTGAGTTAGTTGTAGTTGCTTGTCTGGCATGAGATAAGCCATCTGGGCCGTTGTATTCAAGCTGGCACCCAGGAATGTCATGTTCTGTGAGGGCACTAGTTTTGATTTCTTTTCGTTTGCTGTGTACCCTAGGCAACTTAGAAGGTGTTTGACAAATGCCAGATGTTGTAAGAGAGTGTCCTTGCTTTCTGCTTGGATGAGGCAGTCGTCCAGGTATGGGTATATTTGAATTTCTCTGTCTGCAGTATGCAATTACTGGTGCCAGGCATTTTGTGAAGACCCTGGGCGCAGTAGATAAGCCAAAGGGCAGTGCAGATAATTGGTAATGGGTTGAACCTGCAATGAAACGGAGATATCTTCTGCAATTTTGTCTGATAGGGACATGCAGGTATGCCTCCTTGAGGTCCAACGTTACTAGCCAAGCCTTCTTGCCAAACATGGGAAGAAGCTGCTGTAGTGTTAGCATCTTGAATTTGGGTACTTGCAAATAGGTGTTTAGAACTGAAAGGTCCAGAATGGGTCTCCATGCCTTGTCCTTTCTGGGAACTAGAAAGAGCCTTGAGTAAAATCCTTGGCCTTGCTCCTGTGTAGGCACCAGTTGAATGGCTCTCATGTCCATGAGAGCTGCAATTTGTTTTTGTGCCTCTGCCCATTGATTTTGTGGCAGGTTTGGCATTCCTTTTATCCTTGGCAAGGTGTGAAAATGGAATCTGTATCCTTGTGAGATAATGTCTAGGACCCATTTGTACTCTGTGATGATGTGCCAGTTGTCTGCAAAAAATGCTAATTTTCCTCCCAAGGGAGCTGCCAAGAGAGTTTTGCTTGGCAGTTTGAGGGTTAAGTCATTGTGTTCGTCTTCCAGTAGTTTGAGGCCTGTCTTCTCCTCCCTTCTGTGTTTCAGTGCCCCATTGGCGAGGTTTGTAAGAAATTTGTGCTCGACCTCTGCCCCTTGGGCGTCTATTTACCCCTCTGTGGCCTGTCAGAAGCTGGAAAGGACCAATTTTTTGTTGGCCAATTTCTGCTGAAACGAGGGGGTTGTACCTGTAAGAAATCCTTGACTGTCTGCATAGACTTTGCCTGATCATCCATTTTCTTTAAAAACTCTTCTGCTTCGACACCAAATAAAACATCCTGCTGCAAAGATGCATCTAGTGATTTTGCTTTAACATGATCAGGCAGAGTTTTTTCCTTTAACCAAGCATGCCTGCGTATGACAGACCCAGTAACAGCTGCTCCACAAGAAGCTTCCAAAGAATCAAATCCACATTGTAAAGTATGTTTGCCCAACTGTTCAGCTGCATGCAACAGATCTTGGATTTCCTTGAATTCAGACTGTTGAATGTGTGTGCTCATCTTTTGTTTTAATTGAGACATTAGGAATTGCTGATATTTCAGCATGTGAAATTGACAATTTAATGCTCTCATAGCCAGAGTAGCTGAGGTGTAAACCTTCTTCCCCCACCTATCTAGTGCTCTAGAGTCCCTTTCAGAGGGCACAGGATTTTTAGCCATAGAAGCCTTAGCCCCTATGGGAGCCTGGGAGATTGTTTCTGGGTCAGCAACATGGCTTTTGTAAAGGAATTTGAGAGAGTCAGGCACTCTATAATATCTGTCTGGTTTGGCTGGAGCAGGAGGCAGAGAATCTGGATTTAGACTAGATTCTAAGTAAACATCATCCACAATGTCTAAAACTGGAGGGATAGAAAGATGCGCTGGGGAAGTAAAAGAAACTCTCGGAGCCTTTTCTTTGAGTCGGAGTAATCCTGACCTTCCCAGTGGAAATGTTCCCTCATGGTATGCAAGGTTTCCCCAAAGGAATAGTCTTCAGGGGGATATGCTGAGGGAATGGAGTTCTTCAGCATCAGAGTCTTCATAAGGGGGAAAGGAGTAATCCTGTTCCTCAGAGGAGTCTGAGGAAATAGAAACTTGATCAGAGGAAGCATAATCCTCCTCTTGTCTTGGCCTTTTGTCTGGAGGGGGAGGGGGTTGGGAGCCCCTGATCAGAGTAATCAAATCTTAAGCATCTATTTATTAGGCATGAGGCCTTGAACTGGAGACTGATGTACAGTCGTTTTAGGTTTTAAAGGAGTCTTAAGCTTAGAGTAATCTCACCATAAGATTTTATGGTGAGATTACTCTAAAAACACCTTCTGTAACCGAAGGTGCTTCCACAGCACCTGCTTCTCCTCCTGCAATGTTGTCGGTAGGGCCTAAAGAAAATGGCTGCGTCGGCCTAGTACTCTCTGATTGAGAATCTGAAGTGGTCTGGGGTTCCAATTCTGTGGTCATCAGGGGCTGCGTAGGCACCTCACTGAAAACCGGCGACAGGCCCAGCTGAGGCCTCGAAGTCTGGCTTGGATCTAGGCTGCCTGTCCTTATCTTTGCGTTTTTTTATGCACGCCGGTAGTCGGTTGCTCCGACGGCATAGTATAATTAAATTTCCTACCGTAGTGTCGAGCGAAATCAAAGCGTCATTTATAGTTCGCTTATTGAACCTAGCACAAAACCGACAACCAGTGACGTCGTGGTCTGGGCCTAGGCAAGGTATACAATAAGTATGAAAGTCCTTATGAGGTATTTGCTTCCCACAAGAAATGCAATTGTTAACTTTTTCTGACATCGGACTGAGGCAAGAAAAGGTTCCCCAATGGGGTACTTAGCTTTTGAAGACTTCGGACTGAAATTCGGAAAATCTCAGGTGTCGGCCGACCGGGACTTGCGAACTGCTTCTGCTTTGGGCACCGCGCATCAAGAAATACTTTAGAAAATGGCGTTGGATGCCTCTTTTATACCCCTGGTGCACTGACGTCAGGGAAGAAGTGACAGCAACCGACACCAGACCAAGACTTTGGAATTCAGGCAGACTGCGGGACTGCCTGATGACAGGATAACCCAAGTGTGATGACTGCAGCAGGGTAACACGAACATCTATACATTTCTTGGCATTAAGCTTGAGCCCATGACTCTGGCACCAGGCATCTGTTTCTATAAGGCCCTTTTGTAGAATATCCACATCATTTGGGGATTCAATAATGGCTCCCAGTTTGCAGTCATCTGCAAACTTTGTTAGCCAGAGTCCCTTCGTGTTAGCCTGTACTTCAGAGAAGTAGATGCCAGACAAGAGTGGCCCCAGGACTGAACCCTGAGGTACTCCACTTGTCTGGAGCTGGATTTGGAGTTGGCTACTTTTACAGTCTGGGTTCTGTCCCTAAGCCAGTTGGCAAACCATCGACTGACGTAGGGATTTATGCCCAGCTTAGTAAGTTTATCTAGGATTCCAGAGTGGGGGATGGTGTCGAAGGCCTTGGTGAGGTCCAGATAGGCTGTGTGGACCACCTTACCCTCGTCCACAGCTCTGGAGACCGATTCAAAGACAATCAGATTCAGGAGACAAGATCGGCCCTTCACAAACCCAAACTGGGTGGGGTCCAGTGTTTGAAGGTTGCCAATGTCTTTGTTTATAAGTTCCATGATAATGCGTTCCATGCCCTTGCAGATCAGGCTTGTCAGACTGATGGGATGGTAGTTCCCGGGATCCAAGGCGGATTCTCCCTTGTGGAGCGGGATAACTCTAGCTTTGCATCACTCAGTGGGCATGAAGCCTGATGTGACGCTATGATTAAACATGACACTTAGGTGAGGTGCCAGTTCATTTTGTAGTTCATGTAGTACACAGCCTGGGATGTCATCTGGTCCCATGGATGCTGTATTCTTAGCTTTGGAGAGTGCGGTTTCTATATGTGTGGCCATGATTATCAGAATTTGGCAATCTTTTGGTATTGAGATGGGCCCTTTGGGGGGTGTTGTCGTCACTAAATCGATCTGCCAGGATATTGGCAATATCCTTGGGATCAGTATATTTAATGCCATTCTCTTGTAGCTCAGAGCAGATCTGAGCATTGCCATGTAGATTCTTAACATAACTATAGAATGCCTTGTGGTTGTCTTTGGAATCTTTGGCAATTTTATTTTCGTAACTAGCTTTTGAGGATTTTATGAGGGATCTCAGCTTTTTACTGAGGCTGGTGAGGGAGTTTTTTGCATCCTGGGATTTTCCTCTTTTCTGCAACAGCTTCTTTCTGTTGTATAGTTTGTTTATAGCAAGGGACCACCAGAATGGCTTCCTTTTTTTGGAGAAGAGCATCTTGGTTCTATTTGGGATGGCACGATTCATGCACGAGTGGATGTTCTGGTACAGTGCCTTAGTGTAGGATTCTGCAGTCGAACCTTCCAGATCCCGTCTGCGTGGGTGTTGTGAAGTTTGTCACTTCTGACTTCAGTAGCATGAAGTTAGCTTTGGAGAAGTTTTTTAAGGTTTCCTTACTGGGGGGTGGGGGGTGGGATGTGGATGTCAAAAGTGATTTGCTTATGGTCAGACCTGATCAATGAGGGGGTGACCACTGGTGTGGAGCAACTATCTTCTATGTTGGTAATGACCACGTCTAGGATATTGGAGCCCCTGTTAGGACAATGGATTAGTTGGATCCAGGGCGTTGGAATTTATGAATTCCAAGAACTGTTGGGAAAATGAGTTGGTACCAGAGTAGTTTTCCCAATTAATGGCAGGGTAGTTGAAAACACCCGGTATCAGGGTGTTTGGTTGTATCTTAATATTTTCCAGTATGTTTCGAAGGGTGTAGTGAGAATCTTGGGGCATGGTGGGGGATCTGTAGCAAGCTACAATTTGGATTGCAGTCTTACCTAGTGCTAGTTGCACCTGGAGAATTTCAGAAGCATTGTGTTGGGCAACTAGCCTGGTGGTGTGAATATCCTTGGTGAATATGGGCACCACTCCACCTTTAGTGTTTCGGTCTTGGTTTTGTGGCCGAAAAGTGTGGTAAGAATTGTAGCCTGGTATTGCAGGGGTGCTCTCTGGAGCCTTGAACGAGGTCTCAGTTACTGCACAGATATCGATGTTCTCCATTTTTAGGAGTGCCTCGAGAGAGTGCATTTTGTGGTTCAGACTTCTAGCATTGATTTTGCATGCTTGTGTCTGTTACGGTGGTGGTTTTATCCTTTGAACCTTGCCTAAAAAAGGCACTATAGGAGTGGCAAAAGCTTTAGTCAGTAACCTGAATCCCAGGGGTGACAGGTGCAGACCATCTCTGGCAAAGCATCATGGTTTGTCGATGTCATCCCAGGCAGACAAATACTGGATCCCCTTTGAATGACACCAGAAGCTTAGCCAATTGTTGAAGTCAATCATTTTGCCCTTATACTGTGGTATCATTCTGGGCAAAGGCAGGATGCTACTCAGGGCTAGGATCAGACCTGCCTGTGTCACATGATCCAAGAGCTCTTCCATGTCTCTCTTCATGTAGTCCAGGGAGGTACATCTCAAGTCATTCACTCCAGCATGGACAGTGACAGTCATATTTGTGCTTGTTGTGGAGTGACTTGAATGCATGCATTATGTGGCGGATTCTGGCACCAGACAGGTATCTGATTGTAATTTTCTCCTTGTTCAGCCTGGTGAGTGGGATATTAGTCATAGGTGACTCTATAGTCAGGCACACTGAAGTGTTGGGTACATTGTCCTGCCTTAGGGGCTGTTGGGTGGCACACTGGTGTTGTGAGCTGTGTGTCACTTTGTGACTGGTGTTTGCGTTTCGGCTTCGGAGGTCCTTGTTGCTTGGGCAGGTTAATGTTAAGGGCCTCCGCATATGTGGGTTTAGTGTTGCTATGTGTGGGTGTTGATGGTGTGGGTTTTGAAGGGCTATGAGTTGCTTGAGGTGTAATGCAGGTGTTAACCTTCTCCTCTTGACTGTCTAGCACAATCTTGTCCAGAGAAAGCTTTGCTTCCAGTTTGGCTATGTAAGTGCATCTTTCGCAGGCTGTAGTGTTGGGTGGTAGGAGGAGAGGATTTGTCTGTGTACATGAGGCAGTTGTCGCACTGCCCCAGTATGCCCAGATTCACCAGGTGGACAGGAGAAATCACCGGAAGCTGACCCTTGGACATGCCTGTTTAGGTGCTTTTTTGTAAAGTTTAAGAGCTGTTTTCCCTTACCTTTGCAAGGTACTTTGCAATTATAGGCTGTTTAGTGCCTATGATTAATTTCTCCTTATTGACAAGGAGAGCTGAGTGCTTGAATCAGTAGCAGAAGACAACCTGGTAAAGATGATTTGGGACAAACAGTAAGAAGGCAAAGAAACGAGGATAAGGTAGAGGGACTGTGTGGGAGAACACCTGCATCCAGTGCTCTAAGACAAAGGTTACATGTCATTATAAGACATACTGCATGTACTACATCCAGTACTCTGAGAAAGAATACATGACATTATAAGACATACAGCATGTGCTGCATCCAATGCTCCAAGACAAAGGTTATATGACATTAAGATATATTACGTGTTGCATCTGTTGCTCGAAGATAAAGGTTACAAGACATGAGGCATACATGTGCTGCATCCAATGCTCGAAGACAAAGGTTACATGACATTATAAGATATATTAGATGTGCTGCATCCAGTGCTCTGAGACAAAGTTTACGTGACATTATAAGATATATTACATGTGCTGCATCCGGTGCTCTAAGACAAAGGTTACATGACATGTGTACTACATGCGCTACATCCAGTGCTCTACGATAAAGGTTACATGACATTATAAGACATACTACGCGTGCTGCATCCAGTGCTCTAAGATAAAGTTTACATGACATTATAAGATGTACTACATGTGCTGCATCCAGTGCTCTGAGACGCAGGTTACATGACATATGTACATGTGCTGCATCCAGTGTTCTAAGACAAAGGTTACATGACATTATAAGACATGTTACATGTGCTACATCCAGTGCTCTAAGACAAGGGGTGGGAGGGTGGTCTAATGGTTAACGTGTTTGCCTTACAAACACAAGGTGCAGGGTTTGAGTCTCACAAGGGATAACTGGCTAAGCTTAAAATGGCTCGCAAGGGCAGTTAGCTTAGTACTAATCTATGAACTATGAACAAGGATTACATGACATCATAAAACACACTGTGCTGCATCCAATGCTCTAAGACAAAAGCTACATGACATTATAAGACATACTACATGTGCTGCATCCAGTGCTCCAAGACAAAGGTTACATTTATTTTTAACATTTATTAACCGGGAAAGTCTGACTTGGAACAAAGCCAATTTTCGACAGAGGCCCAGGGAGAAACACTCCAAAAGCATGTCTTTCTAATGTGGGAGTAAACTGGAGCACCTGGAGGAATCCCACATGAATTCAGGGAGGACATGCAGACTCCACACAGAAGGCACCCCAGACAAGAATCGAACCAGAGAACCTCTTGCTGTGAGGCAACAACACTATCGCTGCATCACTGCACCATCCTTAACATGACATAAGACATATTACATATACTGTGCTCTAAGACAAAAAGGTTAAATGACATTATATGTATGTGTGTTGCATCCGGTGCTTTAAGATAAAGGTTACACGACATTATAAGACATACATGTGCTGCATCCGGTGCTCTACGACAAAGGTCACATGACATATGTACTACATGCTGCTGCATCCTCTGCTCTAAGACAAAGGTTACATGCCATTATAAGACGTACTAGAAGTGCAGCATCCAGTGCTCTAAGACCAAGGTCACATGACATATGTACGTGCTGCATCCAGTGCTCTAAGATAAAGGTTTCACAACATTATAAGATGTACTACATGTGCTGCATCCAGTGCTCTAATACAAAGGCTACATGACATAAAACATAGTACATGTGCTACATCCAATGCTCCAAGACAAAGGCTACATGACATTATATGTACTACATGCTGCTGCTCCCAGTGCTCTAAGACAAAGGTTACATGACATAAGACATATTACATGTGCTGCATCCACTGCTCTAAGACAAAGGTCACATGACATATGTACTTCATGCTGCATCCACTGCTCTAAGACAGGGGTCACATGACACTATGTACTGCATCCGCTGCTCTAAGACAAATGTTACCTGACATAAGACATACTACATATGCTGCATCCAGTGCTCTAAGACACAGGTTACATGACATTATATGTACATGTGCTACATCCAGTGCTTTAAGACAAAGGTTGCCTGACATTATAAGATAAGACATACTACATCATGTGCTGCATCTAGTTCTCTACAATAAAGGTTACATGACATTATAAGACATATTACATGTGCTGCATCCAGTGCTCTAAGACAAAGATTACATGATATTATAAGACATATTACATAATGTGCTGCATCCAGTGCTCTACAACAAAGGTTACATGACATATGTACATGTGCTGCATCCAGTGCTCTAAGACAAAGGTTACAGGACATTATAGGACATGCATGTGCTGCATCCGGTGCTCTGAGACAAAGGTTACATGACATATGTACTACATGTGCTGCATCCAGTGCCTGGCAACAAAGGTACATGACATATGTACATGTGCTGCATCCGGTGCTCTGAGACAAAGGTTACATGACATTATAAGACATACATGTGCTGCATCCAGTGCTCTAAGACACAGGTTACATGACATATGTACTACATGCTGTTGCATCCGGTGCTATAAGACAAAGGTTACACGACACTATGTACTACGTATGCTGCACTGATTCTCTAAGATAAAGGTTGCATGACATTATAAAACATACATGTGCTGCAACCAGTGCTCCAAGAGACAGGTTACATGACATATGTACTACATGCTGTTGCATCCGGTGCTCTAAGACAAAGGTGGCATGACATTACAAAATGTACTACGTGTGCTGCATCTAGTGCTCTAAGACAAGGCTTACATGACATTATATGTACATATGCTGCACCCAGTGCTGTAAGACAAAGTTCTATGCAAGTTAAATTAAAACTGGAAAACACAAAGCTAAGTAGATGCAGTCTAGAACAGACACCAACAGAGATTCACATATCCACATTTTGAATTTGTAAGTGCGTCAAGACATCCAATATCAATTTCAGAGCTCAGACAAAGGAAACTGCTTGGATCCGAGACGCACACACATAAAAGAGTAAGAGTCAAAACAATTACATATGTAATAAGTGAATAGTAGTACCAGCTCCTCTGCCAAAAAGGGACTGAGGTGACCATAGTTTGATTAACATGTATAAGCTGACCAGAAATAAGAATGACAACACAAGGCCTGCTCACCTTTTTCAGTGGGGGACATGTTGGGGTATGGTAACATCATGAACCCATGGCAGGTGATCAGGTATAGAGGGCACAGTGCCATTTGTAGTGCTTTGTGAAGGTATGGACAGAGGACCAAGTTGCTACCTCTAGAATACTTAGAGTTCACTCCTTTCCAACATGCCACATAACAGGAAAGGCCCTGGTGGAGTGTGCCTTTACCTTGCCTGAATCGATCTTTTCCATTGTCTGTGTAACAAAAAATACCAGAGGACAACTGTGAGAAGGACTGCTTTGAGACAGGCTGACCTTTGTTTGCCCCAGAAAAGGAAATAAAAACCTTTCAGTCTTCCTAAAGGATTCTGTTCTGTCAAGGTAGTACCCGAGCTGCCGATGTACATCCAGGGCAAGTATCTACTGTCTGTTACTTGTGGATTCTAAAATAACACAAGGAGATTAACAGAGGTAATTCTGACACCACCTTTGGCATAAAAGAAGACATTAGTGTGCAACACAATCTCATCTCTGTGGAAAATCAGGTAAGGTTGTTCCACCATGAGACCTTGGAGCTAGGAAACTCACCTTGCAGATGTCAGAGCAATAATCAAATAATTTTCCAGGTTAAGAACTAGAGGTCATCATAAAGTGCCACTTCACAAGAATAAAGAGGAGGATCCTCTGGCCGTCAAGCAGAGAAGGCCAATAAATGCACCTTAATGTGTGCATGTCATAAGCCATCCTGAAGTAGCTCACAGAAATATTTCAAGACCACATAAATATTAACCTCAATGAACCCTCTGTTTCCATTTAGGTACTACTCAGAAAATCTCATCCATTTGCAAATATAACATTTTCTAGTAGCACGTTTTCTGGCACCTGCTGCACATCCTCATGAAACAAGTGCCTAAATGGAATCAAGACTGAATCATCCAGGCTTTCAACTAAAGTTTCTCCAAATCAGGATGTACCAGTCACCCCTTAAAATGAGTGAGCATATCCAGCAAGAGCGCAAGTTTATGGTAATTTCCCTTAATCAATCAATACCATTTAACAGGGAGAACAAAGACTGCCTAGGCCATTAGGGGGTCCACACAATCTCTGGAATTGCTCATTGAACTTTCAGAGGTCCCTTGTGAATTAGTGGAAAGGGTGGAAACACAGGAACATTCATGCCCAAGGGAACTAATGGGTCTGTCCTCAAAGCATGACTGCAAGGTGTTTGGAACAGAATTTCTCCAGCTGCCGGTTTTGAAAGGGAGGTGAACAGATCTGAGACGTTCCCCATATTTGGGCTAGATCCTGGAACACCAATACCTTGAGCTTCCACTCGTGCAGGTCTGCCCAGGATCTGCTTAAACTGTGTGCCACATTGTTTTGCTTTGACGTTATGTATGACACCTGAAGCGTCAGAGAATACTTAGAAGCCTGCTCTCAAGCTATCACTACCAAGTGACACAGAGGGTAAAGACCTAATACCTCCTTACTTGTTGAGGTACCACATTACTGTGGTGTCATCGTAACCACTAGAGAGAAGCCCAGAGTCCAAAGATGAAGGACTTTTCAAAGTGTGAATCACTGTCAATATCTCTTAGATACGGACGTGTTTTCATGCATCCTTGGGCCCCCAAGAGACCTACACTTGTATCCCAGTTGATGCAGCTCCCCAAGCAAAGTCAGACAAATCTGTCTGGACAAACTGTATTGGTGCTGGAGGGACACTAGGAAGTCCTGGATTGATACTAAACTCTTCTCTATCCCTGTAACTCTTATCTGATTAAGGGCAGCACTGGCAACTGGGCTTCTAGAGAATGGAAAGGCTACGGGCCAGCAATTATGTACATATCACTCAATTCTTTTCATGTGAAGACTGGTCAGTGGTATCATGAGAATCATGGATGCCATCAGTCCAAGAACTTTTAGGAATTCTCTTACAGAAGTCCAGAAACAGTCTAATATGTCAGGACCTTGTCTTTGGGCAGAAAGGCCATTCTCTTACTGAAGTCCATCAAGTACCCTAAAAAGACAAGTCATTGTGAGGGTCAGACACTACTTTGGCTTAAAGTTGTCCTATTTCCTTTTACTGTCCTGGTTCCTATTTCACTTGGACTGCTGTTTGTGAGGCCACTGAAAGTTCTTACGTAAAGGAAACTGGAACATCCTTGCATCAATTTACCTCTTATCACAGTGTTTAAGGATCTGATTAACTACTGAACCGCACACACAGACTCACAAGGAGTACTGAAAATCTCTAACTAGTCAGAAAATTTCTGGGAGTGCAACCAAGCATACCTCCTAATCAACACTGATCATGCTGCATTTCTAGAAATAGTATCAGCCCCCTCTCCAAGGCACTTTTTGAGGCATGCTTTGACACCTGAGAAAAATTGGAGACAATAATGTCGCCTCACAGTTAGACGTTGCCCGTTCGATTCTCAGTTAGAGCGTTTTCTGTGTGGCAACATGCGTGAATGGGCGTTCGTTGAAGGTTGTGCATTAGGCCCGGCAAGCCAGCACGTCAAAATCTACTGCCAATCATTAGCGGACCGGAGTTCCGCTGTGGCGACCCCTAACTGGGAAAAGCCGAAAGAAACAAACATCGTGCTCTGCAGGCAACAATGCAGCAAACTCATCTAAATACATGCATCTCAACACAAAACTTGCACATAAAATACTGGTAAACAGTTTAAAAGCTACTGTGCTGAACTTTGCCAGCTTCCTTCCCTAAGGTTCTAGCAATTTGCCTAGTTTATCATGAGAGACTGGGTTAGAAGACATGGGTCATCTTATTAGCAAAAGCCGCTAGGGACACTGAATAGGGTCCACAGACAAAAGGGCTTGGAGGCCAAGGCAAGGCCAAGCATATGCTAAACTTCTTAACTGTTTTAGGCAAATCAACAAACAGAGGGGAACTACAAGCTTACTTGAAGACATTCTTCAACGCTGGGATTAATAGAGGAAAGGTCTCAATGTTTGGGGGTCTCATCTTCCAAGAGACCATTAGCTCTGTTAGTCTCACAGGCAGCTGGAAGATAGGTATCCAATTTTTTCCCCAAATATTGATTAGATTTAGAGTTATATTTAACTGAAAGCCGTGTGTGCTCAGAGGAACATGACTAATCCAACTCGGACAAGTCAGAGACCTCCGACACAATCTCTTTCTAGAGGAGGATCCTTAGCAGACAAAGTGGTGGAAGTGCTGGTGTTATACGTAACCTGGGTACACACCCCTTAGCCAACTACTTGAACACCATTTTGCTAAAGCAATCTTAGGTGAAAAAAAAAGTCAGAGACTGCTGTCCTAACACAGTGCATCTTCTGTCTCTTTCGGGCATACACTTCACTAGTGGAAAATGTCCTGGGAAAAAAATAACCAATACTGGCATCAGCGTCTGCACCCTACACCTAATGGGTTTGGTTCTTCCACACCTGCAACAGGCAATGGTACAGATGTGGAGGATGTATCTGACCCTGGTGGAATGCACAGTTGTGGTACTATGATCACCACAGGGAACTTAGAGGTAACAGAAGGCGAGCGGTCCAATAGTCTGCCTGAAGCTAAAGCTACTGTGGAGTCACAAACTGTAGGCTGAGGCATACTTCTTGATTGATTCATTTTTTTTCTTCATTTTTCTCAGGTGCAGATGGGAAGGGGGGTTATCAGAGTCCATCAAGTCAGGGGACAAGAAACATACCAAACACTGGCTGCACAGTCAAGCCTAGTAAGACGACGGACAAATCCAACCTACATAGGTTCAAAGGAGCATCTAGTAACTTTAATTTGACATGGTCTGGCAAGGTCTGCTCCTTGAGCTAAGCATGTCTTTTCAGTGCAGATCCAGTGACTGCTGCCCGGCAAGATGCTTCCAGGGCATGAAAGCCACACTGCAAAGCATGCTTACTGACTTGGCTTGCAGAGTGCGTAAGCTCCTGTAATTCTTTATTTTCTGCACAGTCTGTAAAGGTTGCCACTTTTTGTTTAATAAGTTCCATAATATGCTGCTGGTACTTCAGCATGTGAAAGTGACAATTCAATGCCCTAATAGCAAGAGTTGCAGACGTATATACCTTCTTATCCCATCTGTCCAAGGCTTTGGAATCCCTGTCTGAAGGGGTGGGATTCTTGGCTGTAGTAGCATTCATACCTTTTGGCCCCTGGGAAATGACCTCTGGGTCAGCAGTAGGATTCTTGAAAAGAAAGTTGTGTGTGTCAGGTACTCTGCAGTACCTGTCTGGTTTCTAGGGGCAGGAGGTAAAGTGTCAGGAGTAAGACTGGATTCCATAAAAACATAAACATCATCATCCAGGACAGGGGGCATTGCTAAAGGCCTGTGCTGTGGCAACTCTAGGAATTCACAGAGTCTCTTTTTGGACTGAGGATAGTCTTGGCATTCACAGTGGAAATGCTCTCTTAAGGTATGGAAGGTTTCACCAAAAGAAAAATCCTCTGGAGGGGAGGCAGAGGGAATGGATTCCTCTGCATCTGAATCCTCATAAGCAGATAACGGTATGTCTTCATAATCAGAAATCTCAGAGTCATCGGGCTCCGGGTCTGTAGAAGCTGTAGGGGGCTGGTCTCTCTCTTAGCAGGGGAAGGCTGACTTCCCCATATCAGCATAATAAGGTCTTCTGCCACTCTAAGCATTTGTTTTTGTGGCATAGGAGTAGATGCATGCGCTTTGGTTGTCTGTTTTCTATGCACAGTGCGTACTATGGGCCTAAGAAACTCAGTAGTTTTGGTTAAAGTCATCGTCGGTTTGAGTTGAACCTCAGTTGAGCGAAGAACTGCCTCAGAAGCAGATGCCTGCACAGTGGCTCCGGACCCATCCAAGGAAGAGGCATCAGCAGGTTCCATAGTCAAAGGAGAGTCTTGTGACATACATGACTCTGAATGGGTCTCGGTAGAGGTCTGCAAATCCATTGAAACGGCATCAGGGGCTGCAAAAGCACCTCACTGAGTACCGGTGGACTGGCGACTAGCGTAATGGAAGCGTCATCAGCTTTGGACCTATGCAGTCTGTCTCTGTCTTTATCCATACATTTTTTCAGAATATCGGTAGTCGGATGGCTTACCGAAGCCATTTCAGAATACGGAGATAGAGAGCAAAAGAAGTTGGCGACAGACAGCCCAACGAATGGTTCGGGCGTTAAGGCACAAAGCCGACAGTGAGGTACATTGTGGTCTGGGCCTAAACAGGTGATGCAGTAAGAATGAAAATCTCTGAGGCATTTGCTTTCTACAGGCAAGACAATTGTTAACTTTTTCTGACATCGGTTAGAGCAAGAAAAAAGGATCCCCAACGGGGTGCTTAGCTTTAGACGACTTCAGGATTATTCAATTCGTAAACGAAAATTCAGGTAGCGGCCAACCGGCACTTGCAAACTGCTTCTGCTTCGGGCTCCTTGGAAAGAAAGACTGATGTAATGGAGTCGGCTGCCTGTTTTTATACCCCTGACGTCAGTCCTGGAGCGACAGCATCTGACGCAGAAATACTAAGTCGCTGGTATTCGGGCAGACTGAGGACTACCTGCAGGCAGATAACCCAAGTGTGATGACTGCAACAGTGAAACACAAACATCCCATTTGTCTGAAACTATCTGTTGTCATAAAGGAAGACATTTAGATTTTCTGGGTGGGCTGCCAGGGTGGGACAGAGGACCAAGGTCTCAAAACAGTCATTCTGATTTGTTGAAGTGCACTAGGTTTTGAGGTTCCAGAATTTTTTGGAACCACCTTGCTATTTCTTCCTAAACATCTGATACCTGCATTTTGCTGAGACTATTTTTTTGCCAAAACTGGATGACAGGTTAAAACATCCCTTTGACAATTTGAAAAAGGAGGGCTGAAAAATCGTAGAGATTCCATGTGTCAACTTACCTCTTTCATCACACTTTTTTGATCACCTCTACAGCAGAGGGGCCAAAAACTAAATCTCTATCCAAAGGAAATTTTAAAATCTCAGTCTTATCATCTGGGAAGTTGTAAGAATGTAGCAATGCAAACCTCCTCAAAACAGGACTAGAGTCCATATCCTTGGTAGTAGTATCAAGTGACATACACACATTGCAAACAATGAGTTTTGACTTGCACAACTGAAGAAATTTGTTTAAAGCAGATTTCCTCAAAAGAAGAGACTGCAAACAAAACACTCCTCATACTTTCAGTTAGAACAATCTTTAACATATATATGAGCCTCTTCTCTTTCGGCTGTTCCCACTATGGGTCGCCACAGCCATTTCTTCCTGTCCTCTGCATCTTGCTCTGTCACACCAACCACCTGCATGTCCTGTCACCACAACCATAAACCTTATCTTAGGCCTTCCTCTTACCTGGCAGCTCCATCCTTAGCATCCTTTTCCCAATATACCCAGCATCCCTCCTCAGCACGTCCAAACCAACTCAATCTCGTCTCTCTTCTTCAAACCGTCCAACCTGAGCTGACCCTCTAATATAGTGATTTCTAATCCTGACCATCCTTGTCACAACCCAGTGCAAATCTTAACATCTTTAACTCTGCCACATCCAGCTCTGACTCCTGCCTTTTTGTCAACGTCACTGTTTCCAACCTATACAACATAGCTGGTCTCACTACCCTCTTGTAGACCTTCCCTTTCACTCTTACTGGTACCTGTCACAAATCACTCCTGACACTCTTCTCCACCCATTCCACCCCGCCTGTACTCTCTTCTTCACCTCACTTCCACACTCACCATTACTCTAAAATGTTGATCCCAAGTACTTAAACTCATCCACCTTCGTCCACTCTACTCCCTGCATCCTCATCATTCCTCTATCCTCCCTCTCATTCACACACATATTCTATCTTAGTCCTGCTGACCTTCATTCCTCTCCTCTCTAGAGCATATCTCCACCTCTCCAGGGTCTCCTCAACCTGGTGCCTACTCTCACTACAGATCACAATGTCATCTGCAAACATCATAGTCCATGGGGCCTCCTGTCTGATCTCATCTGTCAACCTGTCCATCACCACTGCAAATAAGAAAGGGCTTGATGTAATCTCACCTCCACCTTAAACACATCTGTCACTCCCACTACCCTCGTACATATCCTGTACCACACTTACATACTTCTCTGCCACTCCTGACTTCCTCATACAATACCACTCCTCCTCTCTAGGCAACCTATCATATGCTTTCTCCAAGTCCACAATGCAACTGCTTCTGACCTTCTCTATATTTCTTCAACACCCTCACAGCAAACATCACATCTGTAGTGCTCTTTCCTGGCATGAAACCATACTGCTGATTACTAATCACCTCCCCTCTTAACATAGTTTCCACTACTCTTTCCCATAACTTCAAGCTGTAACTGATCAGTTTTATCCCTCTGTAGTTACTACAGCTCTGCACATCACCCTTATACTTAAAAATAGGTACCAAAACGCTTCCTCCACTCCTCTCAGGCATCCTCTGACTTTCCAAGATTTCATTAAACAATCTGGTTAAAAACTCCTGACAATTCAAAATTCTGAAAATCAAAGTTGCAGAAAGAAAAGTTGTACAAAATCTTACAATAACCATAGATGTCCTTCACTTCCATTTTGCAATACTCTTAGTATGGAATTCTCCACCTCAGGAGACCTGAACATCGGCTCCTATACAAAAGCTTAAGCCTGGTTGCTGTAGATGCGTGGGACATCACATGTAGGGCTATAAACCAGGGACCTTAAATGTGACATCTGCATGCACATACCTCAGAACTTGAAGGCCAGTCAGATAGCCCCAAAGAGTAACAAGTGATGTCAGCCAGAAGTGCAAAGTATTGTATACTGGGTAGTCTGCTCCTGGTCTAGAGTAGAGCTTCCTAGTACCCAAGAGATATGTCCATTATAAATGCAGGGGGTTTGGAAGGAGGGAAGGAAAACTGCAACATGGAAGAGAAGGACATCTATGGTTATGGTAATATTTTATACAACTATTCTATGTCCTTCTATTCCGATGTTGCAGTATTCTTAGTGTGGCAGAGTACCACAGCGTAAATAGGGGGAAGGGTGGAGGTAGAAGTGAAAGATTCCAGAAAGCCCTGCAGGAGTGCTCGAGAAAACTTGCCCTAGCTTCGGAGACATGGTGGTCCAATTTGCAGTGTTTGGTGAAGGTGTGAATTGTGGACCAGGTGGCTACTTCCAGAATGGATGCAGTGTCCAGCCCTTTGAGGAAGGCTTTGGAAATAGCCATGCCTCTGGCAGAGTAAGCTCTCACACCCTGGGGGTAAGTGCTTGCCATGGTGCGAGTAGCAGAAGGAAATGGATTTTCTAATCCAACAAGAAATTGCTTGTTTGGAGACTGCCTTGCCCTGAGCTCTGGGGTGGAAGGAAACAAATAGTTGGTTAGATTTTCTAAAGGACTTAGTTTTGTCTAAGTAGAAAGTACAGCTGTGTACACTTACCATAAATGTAGATGTTAGAGTGTATTCACCATTGCAGTCATCACACTTGGGTTATCTGCCTGCAGGTAGCCCTCAGTCGGCCCGAATACCAGAGTCTTGGGATTTTTGCGTCGGATGCTGTCACTTCTTCCATGACGGCTGATAGTCAGGGGTATAAAACAGGCATCTGATGCCATTACATCAGTTCTTCTTACCCCAGATGTCAGGAGCCCCCCAAATAAGAAGCTAGTATATGGTGTGTAACACCACCAGTAAAAAGTAAATACCCCGCCATAAAAAATGGCCATGTAGAAAGGATAGAGGAAAAACAGGGGACTGGAGGGAGGGAAACTAGGACTGCAACAGTGAATACATTCGAACGTCTACATTTACGGTAAGTGTACACAACTGTACTATGTTCTTCATGTTTCACTGTTGCAGTCATGACACTTGGGTTGATTCCCAAAGCTGAGGAAGGGTGGAAGCATTCAAGAGGAGTTAGGGCTGGCTAGCAGGCCTTGTAAGACTGCTGTAGAAAATCCAGCTCTGTATTCAGAAAAAATAGGCAAGGGGTAATGCTTGGTGAAGGTGTGTACAGAACTCCAGGTTGCAGCTTTCAGAATGTCCCTGGTAGAGACTCCCCTGAGAAATTCTGTAGAGGTGGAAGTAGCCCTAGTGGAATGTGTTCTGATCCCCTGTGGGGTAGGTTTTCCATGGTGCTCGTAGCAGAAATGGATGCAGTGTGCTATCCATTTGGAAATGGTTTGCTTTGAAATGGCCTTGCTCTCTGCCCCTGCAGCAAAGCTAAATAGCAGTTGGTCAGACTTTCTGAAAGGTTCAGTCCTGTCAAGGTAGAACCTGAGCTGTCTGTGCACGTCCAAGGAGTGCAGGATCCTTTCCCCTTTATTTTGAGGATTAGGGAAGAAGGTTGGCAAATGGATGGCTTGGTTTAGAGCCAGACTGGAGATCACCTTAGGCATAGGTAGGTTCATAGGTAGGTACTAGGCTATCAGCCCAAGGGCCTAAGTAAGCCTAGCCAACAAAGTTACCTGGCTTACGCCAAGCCAAGAAAGTTAATTGCCTGTGCCCCTGTCAAGCAGAGCCACAGAAGTGATCCCCGGGGTGCATTTCCTATTTCCCATCCACTCAGGATTTTTCTTGAAGATTGTTAATGAGGAACTTTGCTCAACACAGATGGGTAGCTTGTTCCAGAGTATGGGAAGTCACTGGGACAGGAATCTATCCCTCCAGCATGTCCTGTTTATTGTGGTGACAAGGTTTAGGTCCCTAGAGCGTGTAGCTCGGAGGGATTGGGATTTCTTTAGGTGTAACATGTCCAACAGTTCTGGGTTTGACATAGCTTTATATGCTAGGCAGAGATCACCTCACAGCAGGCGATATGCTACAGAGTAAAGGTGGAGTTTGAGACAGTCAGTGTAGGGCATCGGTTTGAGGCCAGCAATCCTCTTTGTGAGGTACTTCTGTGGCCTTTCCAGCTGCTGCAGATGTCTTATGAGGTGCATTCCAAAAGGGGCATTGTACTCTATAATGGGTCTAATGAGTGTCGAGTACAGGGGACAATTACCTCTTTTTTTCCTTGATGAGAACCCTTATGTGATGAGGTGTGGCATGTAGAAGGATTTCCTGACTACTGTGGCAGTGTAATCATCAAAGCAGAGACTACTGTCCACCTGGGTTCCCAAGGTCTCTTATCACACATTCGGCATTAAGAAGACTGCCGCCTATGTGGTAGCTCATGGGTACAGAGTTTTTACCAAAGGGGATAACAATGCACTTTTTGGCATTGAGCTTGAGGCCATGGCTCTGATACCAGGCATCTGTCTCAGTGAGGCCCTTCTGTTGGATGTCCACATCATTTGGGGACTTGACGATAGCTCCTAGTTTGCAGTCATCAGCGAACTTCATTAGCCAGAGGTCTTCGGTGTTAGCCTGTACTTCAGAAAAGTAGATGCCAAACAGGAGAGGTCCCAGGAATGAACCCTGTGGTACTCCACTTGTCACTGGTTTGAAGTCAGATATGGAGTCTGCAACTTTTACATTGTGTGTTCTGTCAATAAGCTAGTTGGCAACCCACCTTGTGACGTAGGGATTTATACCTAATTTAGTGAGTTATCTATAATTCCAGAATGGGGGATGGTGTCAAAATCCTTGGTGAGGTCAGGATAGGCTGTGTGAACCACCTTACCCTCATCTACGGCTTTGGTGACTGCCTCAAAGAAGTTGACCAGGTTCAGGAGGCATGATCTGCCTTTAACAAACCCGAACTGGGTGGGGTCCAGAGTTTGGAGGTTACCAATGTCTTTTGGAATTCCATGATGATACATTCCATGGCCTTGCAGATAAGGCTAATTGGGCGATAGTTCCCAGGATCAGTGGTGGCTCCCCCTTTGTGGAGTGGGATAAATGTTGCTGTGCACCACTCAGTAGGCACAAAGCCTGACATGAGGCTATGACTGAACATGGTGAGGAGCCACTTTGTTCTGAAGTTCGTGTAAAACGCAGCCTGGGATGTTGTCCGGTCCCATGGATGCTGTGTTTTTGGCTTCAGAGAGTGCTGCTTTTACCTGTGTAGTTGTGACTACTGGGACTCTGCATTCTTCCTGTATAGATATTGGCACTTTAGGGGGTGAGAGGGAGGTAAAGTTAGCACTGAACCTATCTGCCAGGATGTTGGCAATATCAGCCGGTTCTGTAATTTTTGTGCCATTGTGCTGTACCTCAGAGCAGATCTGGGTGTTGCCATTGAGATTCTTGACATAGCTATAGAATGCTTTGTGGTTGTCCTTAGAACCACTGGCAATCTTGTTTTCGTAGCTAGCTTTGAAGGATCTTATAAGGGATCTCAGCTTCTAACTGAGGCTGACCAGGGAGCTCCTCCACTCATGGGATTTTACTCTTTTGCAACAGTTTCTTCCTCCTGTTGTAAAGTTTGTTTATGGCAGGGGACCACCAGATTGGCTTCCTTTTTTGGAGTATAGCGTCTTGGTTCCATTTGGGATAGCACGATCCATGCATTCTTGTAAGTGTTTACAGAGTGCATCTGTGTAGGATTCAGCAGTCGTAACTGTATTGTCCATCTGCGTGGGTGTCATGAAGTTCGCCACTTCTGTCTTAAGAAGCATGAAGTTGGCTTTGGAGAAATTTATTACCGTGGTTTCCTTAATAGGGGTGGGATGTGGACATCTAGGGTGATTAGCTTATGGTCGGACCTGACCAATGAGGAGTTGACTTCAGGTGTGGAACACCGGTCACTCATGCTGGTACTGACTAGGACTAGGATACCGTTGTCCCTGGTGGGGGTGTGGATAAGTTGATCCGGGGCATTGGAATTTATGAATGCAGAGTGAAGGAGTTGGTACACAAGTAGTTTTCCCAGTTAACTGTGGGGTACTTGAAATTGCCCAATATTAGGGTGTTTGGTTGAACCGTAATATTTTCCAGTATATCAAGAAAAGGGGAGTGGGAATCCTAAGGCATGGTGGGGGATCCGTAGCAAGCTACAATTTGGATTGCAGTTTTGCCCAGAGTTATTTGCACTTGGATAACCTCGGATGCATTATGCTGAGTAAATAGCCTGAAGGTGTATATCCTTAATGAATATGGACACACCTCCACCTTTGGTGTTCCGGTCCAGGTTAGATGACCAAAAAGTGATGTATGAGTTTATAGCCTGGTAATGCAGGGGTGCTCTCTGGCGCCTTGAACCAGGTCTCAGTCACTGCACAGATAGCGATGTTCTCCATTTTAGGGAGTGCCTCGAGTGAGTGAATTTTGAGATTTAGACCTAGCACCGAGTAGCATTACCCTCAGTTTTTGTTTGCCTGTTCCCGTTAGGGTGGTGAATTTGTCATTTGAACCTTGCCTAAAAAAGGCACTTATAGGGGTGGCAAGAGCTTTTGCCAGTATCCGGAATCCCAGGGGTGACAGGCGCAGGCCATCTCTGGCAAAGCATTGTGGTCTAAAAAATGCACCAGTAGGGCAAATGGAGAAAACACACTATTACCAGGTTAAGCGCTTTCATAAATAAAAGACTGACTTCATCAGAACAATAGGTACAAGCAGCCAAACTTAAATACATAAAGACCTGAACCCATAGGTTGAAACCACACCAATCACTTCAAATCTATTAGAATAAATTAATAAATAATGACTATTTAATACAAAATTCTTATTTAAAGCGGGAAAATGCAGAGAACTTTTCAAATTTAAAAATTTTTTTTTAAAAAGATTTGTTAAAACAAACCATTTAAAAAAGACATCAGAATTATTACACTTTATATTACACTTTATATTTAGTGCATCACATTTTATATTTTGTACTTTATATTTTTCCAGCTTTTTCTTTTAAGGTTGGCACAATAAACAAGTCATTCAACCCAGGGTAAAAGTTAGCATCCATTCTTAATTGTCAAGCAAGTTCTTTTTTATTTAAAATATTTATCCAATCCCCTCCCCTACGGTTGGCTTGAATGACATCTAAAATGCCAAATTTAAAATCAGAAAAAACATTACATGTTTTACTATGCCTGTACAGCGCATTGGTTACCTTTTCTTTTTTTTATCTTGTATAAGTGTTCGTATATCCTAGACTTAACTCATTACAGCTGAGTGACACCTCCAGGTGTTTCTGCAGTTCCCTCCTACTGCGTGCCTCTAGGCATCAAATATTACTTGTTCATATTTGAATTAATAATTCCAAAACCATGCCACATATAAGGCATCAGAATATTTTATCTTGAAGCACACATGATGGCAAACACAATTGTATTGATATTTGACCTCTGTCAATGAGTATTTGTTAGAAATGTAAGGTGATATAACTTCAGTTTTTTAAAGGCTCAAGCCACACCCACTGGGAGTTAAAGGTACACACTTAAAAGAGCTGTTCTGGAGGGAATGAGTTAAATGCTCTGTCTTTTCCAATATAAAAATCTGGGTGGGAGGTTGGCATAACGGTTAAGGTGTTTACTTTACAAACATAAGGTGCAGGGTTTGATTCTCACATGGGGTAATTGGCTAGACTAAAAATGGCCCACAAGGGCAGTTAGCTTAGTATTAATCTATGAACCTATGTACAAGCATTACACTTAGTCAAATACACCAGCTGTCTAGTAAGAATTACCTTTCTTAAAAAATACTGTGCCCTTATTCCTATTATTTAGAACCAAACTTTCTATCTGTAAAATGAAACTACATTGTGAACCACGCCCACAGACTCTGTTGTGTTTGTTTTTCTTATTTATTAATATTGAACTACCTTCCAAAGTTGACTTAAGGCTACGACCCACTTTAGTAGAAAATGGCGGCTTATCACCCACTGCCTGAAGAACACTGTGATCAATTTTAAAAATGTTCCAATTTTTGTAAAGAATATTCTTTATTTCACTGCACAACGGACTATATTGTATAATACAAGCTTGGGAGAAATTACCATTTTTTTTGGGAACAGACAAAGGGAAATACAATATTACCAACATTCAACTTTTTACCCCTGAAAGGACAATTCCTTCAGGGGGAGGGGCAGGTATTAGATGGCACCCACCCCAACATTGTTCATTCCTTTCAAGGTTTTAACATTTACAATTATACAGATCAGGGTTATTTGTGAAGAATTTTTCTCCCTCTTCTCCAAAGTATTTAAATTGGTTCCTACTAGGATTCCTGATATAGCATAGGTTTTACTAGATGTGAATTGTATACAAGGAAGTTAAACTTTCATGTACTGTTTTCCAAGAACAAAGGTGGTGGTACTATCAAAAAATCTATTTTTAAGAAAAGTAGTGTGTATACCCTTCATTCCTTAATAGCCACCTTTGAAAAAGTGGTTAAGGAGATATTTGCAAATTGTGGGCTAATAAGAAATGTTATTACAATATGAGTCAGAAAGAGAGGGATATATTATATGAATTGAGGCAAGACAAACATTCGTATAATGACCCCGGACAAGGGTGGCGGCATTGTAATCTTCAATACAGAGGATTACAATAACATCATGCAAACTATTTTGTTTAAAGAGGAGAATTATTTGCAAGTATCTAAGAACCAAATTAACATTTCCTGCCAACATATTGACAGTTTTTTGGAGGAATATATATTAGAACAGAGGATTAGTCAGGAGACTTACGACTTTTTGAATTACTTTCCCAAAATACTTGGGATTTTTGGCATACCAAAGGTCCACAAAAATGTTTTGAACCCACCTTTTAGACCTATAGTGGTGGCGGGAGGATCCAAAATTCACAACTTTGCAATTTTTGTGGATGGAATGGTCAAGCATATTGTAGAGGGGACTCCATCTTATTCAAGATTCCTGGGAATTTTTGAGCCAAATTAAGTTGGACCTTTGGTCTTCAGATGTCATTTTCCTGACAACTGATGTTCAGAAATTGTTTTCTTGTACTCCCAGGAAAGAGGGATTTGAATATTTTGAGGAAACTTTGTTTTCCTGTTCCAATTTGGCCCCTGAACAGGTCAGTCTTGTTTATGAGATGATGGCCTTGGTTCTAGGTAACTATATATTTTTCGAAGGCCAATATTATCAACAAATAAAGGAGGTTGCAATGGGGGAGCTTGTGCCCCCGTATATTGCTAATATTGTGTTGTTAGGATGGGAAATGGAACATATTTTCCAAAGTAATTACTATTCTGATATATTATTCTATAGTAGGTTCTTGGATGATATTTTTATTTTATGGAAGGGAGAGAAAGACAAAATTCCGGGTTTTATTGAATACTTAAATAGTACCACCAGTTTTTTGAAGTTTACTTTTTGAATTTCACCACAGTAATCCATTACTTAGAACCTACCAAGAAGGTTTTAAATCTAAGATGTATAGGAAGAAAACCTTTTGCAATTCTTACCTTCATTTTAATAGCCATCACCCCCCTTTCCAGAAAAGGAGTATTGTCAAGGGGGCAAGCTATCCAAATTGCTCGGATGACTTCTCACAAGGAAGATGCTGTTCAAGAATTTAAAAGGTTAACCAATATGTTTGTGGAGAGAGGGTATCCTATAGAGTTAGTGGATAACATTTTGCTAGAAGTTCTTGAACAGTAGGGTTTAAGGTATAAACCAATATTAGGTAGTGATTTTAGTGAAATTCAGAGAATTGACAAAAATAAAAAAGTGAAACAAATGGTCATTTCACCCAAGCTTGTATTATTCAATATAGTCCATTGTGCAGTGAAATAAAGAATCTTCTTTACAAAAATTGGAACATTTTTAAAATTGATCACAATGTTCTTCAGGCAGTCTGTGATAAGCCCTCATTTTCTACTAAAGAGGGTCGAAGCACAAAGTCAAATTTGGAAGATAGTTCAATATTAATAAATAAGAAAAATGAACACACCACAGCCTGTGGGCATTGTTCACAATGTAATTTCATTTTAAAGATAGAAAGTTTGGTTCTAAATAATAGGAATAAGGACAGTATTTTTTAAGAAAGGTAATTGTCTTACTAGGCAGTTAGTGCATTTGGCTAAGTGTAATGCTTGTACAGGATTTTATATTGGAAAGAGGATTTAAGTCTAGGATATACACACACTTGTATGAGATAAAAAAATGAATAACAAATGCCCTGTACAGGCATAGTACATGTAATGTTTTTTTCTGGTTTTAAATTCGGCATTTTAGATGTCATTCAAGCCAACCCTAGGGGAGGGGATTGGAAAAATATTTAAAATAAAAAAGAACTTATGTGGCAATTAAGATTGGCCGCTAACATTCCCCCCCCCCGGGTTGAATGACTATCAATTGTGCCAGCCATAAAAGAAAAAGCTGGAAAAATAAAAAGTACAAAATATAAAATGTGATGCACTAAATATAAAGTGTAATAATTCTGATATCTGTTTCTTAAACTGTTTGTTTTAACAAATTTCTCTTTTAAAAAAAACTTTTTAAAAATTTGAAAAGATTTCTGCATTTTCCTGCTTTAAATAAAAATTTTGTACTAAAATAATCATTTATTAATTTATTAATTTATTCTAATAAATTTGAAGTGATTGGTGTGGTTTCAACCTATGGGTTCAGGTCTCTATGTATTTAAAAGTTTGGCTGCTTGTACCTATTGTTCTGATGAAGTCAATTTTTTATTGATGAAAGCGGTTAACCTGGTAATAAAGAGTGTGTTTTCCATTTGTCCTGCTGGTGCATTTTTTGGTATTAGTGTTTGACTACACATTAGTTTCGCCACTTATTTGTTTCAAAGCATTGTGGTCTGTCAACCATGTCATCCCAGGCAGACAGATACTGGATCCCCTTAGATGACACCAGAAGCTTAGACAATTGTTGAAGTCAATAATTTTTTGTCCTTGTACTGCGGTATCATTGTGGGTGATGGCAGGATGCTACTCAAGGCTAGGGTCATACCTGCCTGGGGTACAAGACCGGAGAGCTCTTCCATGTCTCTTTTCCTGTAGTCCAGGGAGGTACGTCTCAGGTCGTTCACACCAACATGGACAATGACATAGTCAAATTTGTACTTGTTGTGGAGTGACCTGAGTGCATGGGTTAATGTGGCGGATCCTGGCACCC
>NC_056743.1:1935481681-1935489181 GCF_019279795.1 Protopterus annectens | reverse complement strand
TTCATTTTTGGGATATGGAAGGAGCCAACAGTACAGAGGGAAGATCCAAGCCTCAACATGAATCTACACATGAACGGCTGAGAACTTTTCTTGAAAATAAACATAATCCGTTGGTTGGTTCAATGGATTTTACTGAGAATGAATTGAATTCCAAAGTTAATGACAGCAGCGAAGAAGATATCAGAAAAGTAAAACGTGATATATAGAATGACCTATACAAATTTAAAAGACTCAGTACGCAACGTTTCCATATGGAGGCATGCCTAAATAAAGGCCTTATACCTCGAGGCCTACGCATACTCACTATGCCGACTTATGGTAACATGTATCCCTCACTACTTGCCAAATGGCAACAAATAAATCTCAAAGCCAGTAGGGAATACATACAACTACTGATAGATTTCTTTGAACCAATAGAAAATGGGTTAAAAGAATCTGCAATTAGATTGCAGGGCAGATTGATTGAATTACAAGGGGACGGAGACACTGAACTATTTATGCAAGAACTGCTAGATCGTGTAAACAGATATGAGGCTAACCTATTAAGCAATAAACGGAAGAAGCTATTAAGGGATTCTATCGATTTTGCCCATAATAATGTGTTTGTATGGCCCAGAACCAATAACACAAATGAAAGAAGAAATTTGAATAATAGGCAAGACAGACGTGGACAACAACACGTTGAAAAACATAATTCTAATACAGTATTACATCAATCAAGGGTGTTTGCAAATGACGTTGGTGCTCATTCCTCTGTACATAAAGAACAAGGTACAACAGATGAAGTTCCCCTTCCATCTATACAAAAAGAAAAAGATATTGACAAATCATCTAACAATGTGAATGGGGCTGTAGTACATGACATTACAACGCCACCAGGTATTGAATCTGTATATACCACCCCAAATGATACACTTGAGATGCATATCGAACCGCATAGCTGCAACAGTTCCAACATTTCATCCAACAATTCCAGTTTATCCAGCAGTGTTAGAAGGAAGATACAAATGGAAAGTGCTAACACTTCGGATTTTCCACTACCCATTCGTACTGGGAGAAAGAGGTCACTAGACATGGATGTCGACAGAGGGGCAAGGAAGAAGGAATACACGATGGCCCCACAACAACAGAAGACACTCCAGAGGTTCTGGGGACCGAATACTTAACATCTTGTCATCATAATGAAACGAATGAACATAATAAGAACATCATATGTACCAGAATGATGGGATCTAATGTTCCAGAGGAAAGTTCTCCCAATCTTTCATATGATATACATCAAGTTGATTTTAGGAACACCTATCCATTGGTATATAACATTTCCAAATACTTTTTATCTGAACATGAGTATGCTGTTCTAAATAAAGGTCTTTCATTCATACCTACCTCGAAGATGGATGTCAGCCAAATCATCATTTCCCTAAGACTTTTTGTTCGTAAGATAGCATTGAAGCTTATCTTTCCCACAGAGAATAATAACACAACCAAGACAACGTATAAAAGAAATAGCACTTTCACTCCACACCTTCAACCAAATCTAGAAGTTTTTCTTCAAGCTGTGGAGAATACTCTATATGATCAGATACAGCCAATAAGAAATGATTCAGCAGGGAATCTAACGAAGATGGAACAGAATGCACTCAAGAGGTTACGCAATAATCAGGACATTACTATCCGTCCAGCAGACAAAGGAGGCCCTGTTGTTGTATTGGACACTGAATATTACAACTACAAAATCACTGAATTATTAGACAATCCATCCTATCGAGTAATACCTATAGAACAGGTTTATACCATGCAAGAAGACATTCTACGTAATATAACTGAGTGTAAATGCATGGGACTCATGAGTGATGAATTGTTTAAGTATTTTGTGGTTGAGAATCCACTCATTCCTACCATTACAGGCTTACCGAAAATTCACAAAAACTTATATAGGCCAGACTTTAGACCCATCGCCTAATTAAGCCTGCTGGACATGTAGCCTTATCACCTCAAATGGAGTATTCCATAGGTGAACCAAGTTATTATTTCATTTAATCTTCATATAGAAGTCATAGAAGAAGATTCTTCAGTTCCATCCCATAAACCTCTTGAAGAATCTATGTGCATTTGCCACAATATATTTAAGCTTTCGAGGTGGCTACATTTAGATTTGCATAACTAATATGCTTTAACTTCTCTTCTCGTTTATAACATGTTTGATTGGAAACAGGAATATATTGTTAATCAGGACCAGTTCTAAAAAGGAGGCACCAAATCCACTTTCTGTTGTCACTTAGTTTCTGAGGCCTCAGTCCAAAACAATTTACCATTAATAGCGTGTTAGCCCTTCATATCATTAAGAATGCTTATGAATAATGGAAACAATGTCCATTGTCCTAGGAAACAAAATTTGATTGGTCAAGGGCATTGTTTTCATTCTATGATTAGCAGCTCTCTGTTAAAAATGTTCTGTCTCTCAACACATATTGATGTTGATTCAGATGTGTCCTAAAGTTCACTTTCCAAATAAATGGAAATAGATTCCGTCAAGCCATCCCGAACCTGGAAGACGACATGGGTCTAAAATCTGGCCTATATAAGTTTTGTGAATTTTCGTAAACCTGTGATGGTAGGAATGAGTGGATTCTCAATCAAGTTGCAAAAATACTTAAACAATTCATTTCTACTGATAAGTCCTTGCATGCATTTTGCACTCCCAGTTATATTTCTACATTAGAATGTTTTCTTGCATGGTGTAAACCTGTTCTACTGCGGTATTACTCGATAGGATGGATTGTCTAATGAATTCAGTGATTTTGTAGTTATAGTATTCGTGTCCCATTACAACAGGGCTCCTCCTTTGTCCGCTGGATGGGATAGTGATGTGAGCATTTTTTATTTTATTTTATTGTTACCGTTAAATATGGTTGTGTATATTCTGAAACAGGGAGCAATGGAATTTTGGTTAGCATTGCAGATTTGGTTGCATGATAGATTATTTAAAAGGTCATAAACGGTTTAACTTAGATTAAATATTTTTATAGGCGTCAGGATTTGCATGTATTTATGACTAAGCAGGGATTGCATTTGATTGGTTGGAAGTAATGCTTACGTGTGGTTTTAAAAAGTTTTTAAAAAAGTCTGTTTTAACGAAGAGTTAACTTGTTGTTTGTCTGATGAATTGGCGCAATATAGCCGTGAAAGCGCTCACCTTAAAATAAAACTTCTGTTTTAGATCTATACACTTGGATTGATGGGTTTTGTGTATAAGGCATAAGTATACTTGATGTATGTAAGCCTTTTTGGATACACGCTGACCAGCAGGCTATACCATTGTGGTTTGGAATTACGCTGTTTTAAGTCAAGCCTTGATATTCGGCATTGTGTATGAACCCAGAGCAAGCTGTTTTTGGATGCCATTAATATTTGAAGTGATGAACATTTTTCGGCTTTATTCCAACGTATGAAGAGATGGAATGAGCGTTTCACTCAAGTGAGTAATTAGAATATTTGTGATTTTACAACTATCGCCACTAGCCATTATTGTATCAAGAACTTTATAAGACTCTTACACATTATTTGGTCATACTCTGAACGATTCACAGTTGGCTCTGTAGGGTGTTATTTTTGTACATCATTGAAGTTCGTTATTATCATCATTCATTTTTGGGATATGGAAGGAGCCAACAGTACAGAGGAAAGATCCAACCTCAACATGAATCTACACATGAACCATCCGCTGAGAACTTTTCTTGAAAAATAAACATAATCCGTTGGTTGGTTCAATGGATTTTACTGAGAATGAATTGAATTCCAAAGTTATGACAGCTTGAAAGCGAAGAAGATATCAGAAAAGTAAAACGTGATATATAGAATGACCTATACAAATTTAAAAGACTCAGTACGCAACGTTTCCATATGGAGGCATGCCTAAATAAAGGCCTTATACCTCGAGGCCTACGCATACTCACTATGCCGACTTATGGTAACATGTATCCCTCACTACTTGCCAAATGGCAACAAATAAATCTTAGAGCCAGTAGGGAATATATACAATTACTGATAGATTTTTTTGAACCAATAGAGAATGGACTGAAAGAATCTGCAATTAGATTACAGGGCAGATTGATTGAACTACAAGGGGAAGGAGACACAGAACTATATATGCAAGAGTTGCTAGACCGAGTGAACAGATATGAAGCTAACCTCATAAGTAATAAACGGAAGAAGCTATTAAGGGATTCTATCGATTTTGCCCATAATAATGTGTTTGTATGGCCTAGAACCAATAATACGAACGAAAGGAGAAATTTGAATAACAGGTATGACAGACGTGGACAACAACAAGTTGAAAAACATAATTCTAATACAGTATTACATCAATCAAGGGTGTTTGCAAATGACGTTGGTGCTCATTCCTCTGTACATAAAGAACATGGCACAACAGATGAAGCTCCTCTTCCATCTATACAAAAAGAAAAAGATAATGATAAATCATCCAACAATGTCAACGGGGCTATAGTACATGACATTACAACGCCACCAGGCATTGACTCTGTATATACTACCCCAAATGATACACTTGAGATGCATATCGAACCGCATAGCTGCAACAGTTCCAACATTCCATCCAACAATTCCAGTTTATCCAGCAGTGTCAGAAGGAAGATACAAATGGAAAGTGTCAACAATTCGGATTTTCCACTACCCATTCGCACCGGGAGAAAGAGGTCACTAGACATGGATGTCGACAGAGGGGCAAAGAAGAAGGAATATACGGTGGCCCCTCAACAACAGAAGACACTCCAAAGGTTCTGGGGACCAAATACTTAGAATCAAGTTATCACAATGGAACAAATGAATGCATTAAGAAAACTACATGTAACAGAATGGTGGGATCCAATACTTTAGAGGAAAATCCATCCATTCCTTCAAATGACACACAACAAGTTGAATTTAGAAATAAATATCCATTGGTATATAACATCTCCAAATACTGTTTATCTGAACATGAATATGCTGTTCTAAATAGAGGCCTTTCATTCATACCTACTTCGAAAATGGACGTCAGTCAAATTATCATTTCTTTAAGACTTTTTGTACGCAAGATAGCATTGAAGCTTATCTTTCCCACAGAAAATAATAACACAACCAAGACAACGTATAAAAGAAATAGCACCTTCACTCCGCACCTTCAGCCGAATTTAGAAGTTTTCATCCAAGCTGTAGAGAATACTCTATATGATCAGATACAGCCAATAAGGAATGATTTAGTAGGGAACTTAACGAAGATGGAACAGGATGCACTCAAGAGGTTACGTAATAACTATGATATCACTATCCGTCCAGCGGACAAAGGAGGTCCGGTTGTTGTAATGGACACCGAATACTATAACTACAAAATCACTGAATTATTAGACAATCCATCCCTGCTCGAGTAAAACCTGTAGAACAGGTTTATACCATGCAAGATAACATTCTACGGAGTATAACTGAATGTAAATGCATGGGACTTATCAGTGATGATCTGTATAAGTATTTTGTGATTGAGAATCCACTCATTCCTACCATCACAGGTTTACCGAAAATTCACAAAAACTTACATAGGCCAGATTTTAGACCCATCGTCTCAGGTTCGGGATGGCTGACGGAATCTATTTCCATTTATTTGGAAAGTGAACTTAGGACACATCTGAATCAACATCAATATGTATTGAGAGACACAGAACAATTTCTAACAGAGTTATACCGTAGAATGGAAACAATACCCTTGACCAATCAAATTTTGTTTGTGACAATGGACGTTGTCTCATTATTTACAAGTATTCCTAATGATGAAGGGCTAGCATACGTGAAATTGTTTTTGACTGAGGTATCGAAACTAGAACAACAGAAAGTGGATTTCCTGTGCCTCCTTTTAGAACTGGTCCTGGACAACAATATATTCCTGTTTAATCAAACATGTTATAAACAGGAAAAGGGGGTGGCCATGGGCACGACTTGTGCCAATAGTTATGCAAATCTCGTCATGGCCACCTTCGAGCTTAAATATATTGTGGGAAATGCACATATTAGATTCTTCAAGAGGTTTGTCGATGATTTGTTTTTTGTATGGGAGGGAACTGAAGAATCTCTTCATGACTTCTATATGAAGTTAAATGAAGCTAATAACTTTTTGAGGTTCACCATGGAATACTCATTTGATAACATCAATTACTTGGATGTCAATGTTTACAGAAAAGAAGATGCTGTTTATACCAAGGTACACCGGAAATCATGTTATCAACCCTCCTATTTGCACCAACAGAGCATGCATAGTCAACACATCTTTCCGAACATTATAAAGGGCCAGGCAATGCGCCTATCTCGGTTATCGAGCACACAGAATCTGTTTCAAGATGAATTGAACATTTTAAAGGATGGTTTGGTTAAACGAGGGTATCATCAGAAAGAGATCAACGATGTGTATATGTCTATCAATAGAATAAGGACAACTAGAGCCCAACCATATTTTTCTGGAGATCGAGGTCCAACAGGCAAAATCAATCGGAGGTTGAGCCATGAAGCCATTGTGATACCCTATGGCCAAAATGTGGGATGGGCCATGCAAGCAATACACAGTCATTGGAATATCCTGACCACTGACATCAGGGTAAAGGATATTGTAGGAGTCACCCCGCATTTTACCTATAGCAATATGCAAAATCTCAAACAGCTCTTATGTCGCAGTTCTTCGCCTACTCGTGCTCGAAACATCTCCATCCAAGGTTTGCAACATACTAGCAAATGTGGAAATTGTGCACAATGTGAGAGTGTGGATGAATCACACTACTTTAGACACCCAGACACTGGGAAGCTATGGGAAATCTGGGTGGACTCCGACTGCGCAAGCAGACACATTGTATACGTTGCACACTGCATACATTGTTTCAGATTTTATGTTGGAAAAACGGATAGGTCCTTACGCGAACGAATAAGAGACCACAAATATTGCACCATGAGGAGAGATGAGTACAGTGCCCTGGCCAAACATACCATCAATAATGGGCCAAATCATACCTTCCTGTTTCAAGTCTTATACCAACAGAAAATATCCGACAGGATGGGGGATGTAACCAACAATACTGAGGAGGCTGAAATAGGTTGGATATTTAGGTTGGGAGCACACAGGGGCAATGGCCTGAATGAAATGATTTCATTGAAACCTATTTTGAAAAATAGGAAATTACGACACTAAACATCTGACTCCAGATTCCTAATCACATATTTGTCACTTAAACATTGCATACATCTTGTACACAGGTTATTTAGAAAAGGTGGATGTACATGTTCACTCTTTATCATCAATTTCCCACCTCTCTCAAATAATTTGCACATATTGTCAAGTAGGAATATATATTTATTCATTAATCATTCATGTTTGACAGTTACATAATTTACTTATGTAAACTTATTCATTCATTCATAGTTAGTTTTTACCAATTTTCATTTCTTATTTTTAGTTTTAGATACACA
>NC_056743.1:1935346681-1935454181 GCF_019279795.1 Protopterus annectens | reverse complement strand
GGGTAAGAATGGGTTTCCCCCTGCTTGTTTATGTACCACATAACTGTGATGTCTGTTTTTATTAGCAGCTGTCCTGGAAGGATTAGGTATTTGAAGGCTGTCAGAGCATATTGTACAGCTAACATCTCTTTTTGATTGATGTGCAGGAGAATATGTCCTGGGCTCCTCTTTCCCTGAATGCATTTGCCTGCCATGTGAGCCCCCCATGCATAATCTGATGCGTCCATAGTCTGGATTTGGACGGCGAGGGGTTGAGGGAAAGGCAGTCCCTTGTTGTGGTTGCACGCTTCAGCCCACCAGAGGAACTCTGCTCTTAGACAAGGAATGATCAGAATGACTGTTTCCAGGTCCTGGGAATGTTGGCACCAAAGACTCTAAAGTACTACTGAAGTTTCCTCATATGCAGTCTTGCATATGGAATTAGGAGAATGCATGAGACCATGAAGCCTAGGGCTTGCAGTATTTTCCTTGCAGATAGCAAGGTTCTGGTGGCCATGTGTTTGAACTAGGTGTTCAAATAGATCTGTTTTTCTGGTGTGAGAAAGGCCATCTGGGAAGTTGTGTTCAAGCTTGCTCCCAGGAATACAATTCTTTGACTGGGCACCAGTTGTGATTTCATTTTGTTGATGGTGTACCCCACTGAAGATAGGGAGTCTTTTTACAAATGCCAGGTGTTGAAGTAGTAATTTCTGACTGTCTGCCTGAATCAGGCAATCGCCCAGGTATGGAAAAATTTGGATATTTCTCTGCCTGCAGTATGCAATGGCTGGAGCCAGGCACTTTGTGAATACTCTGGGCGCAGTAGATAAGCCAAAGGGAAGTGCAGAGAAAGTACAGTTGTGTACGCTTACCATAAATGTAGATGTTAGAGTATATTCACTGTTGCAGTCATTACATTAGGGTAATCCTGCTGGCAGGTTGCCCTCATTCGGCCTAAATTCCAAAGTCTTGGGTCCTGCGTCGGCTGTCGTCGCCCCTTCCCTAACATCAGGTCATCAGGGGTATAAAAGAAGCAGCCGATGCCATTTTCTTTAGTTTTTCTTGCCCCAGATGTCAGGTGCCCCCAAAAAGGGTAGTCAAAATTTCTATCTATATATAAAATAGCATGCAGCAATATAAACTTTACCTTCATCCACCAGCAAATACACCACACAGGTTGTATAAATCAGAGAAGGAAAGATAGGTTCCATCAGAAGAAAGGGTGGGTAACTTGGACTGCAACAGTGAATATACTCGAACATCTACATTTATGGTAAGTGTACACAACTGTACTATGTTCTTCATGTTTCACTGTTGCAGTCATTACATTTGGGTAGAATCCCAAAGCTATGGTTGGGTGGCTGGAGCTAAACAGCAATAGGAGTGGCAATGAGACCCTGCAGAACTGCAGTGGCAAAGCCTGCCCTGGATTTAGAGTAGAGTGGAAGATGCTAGTGCTTTGTAAAGGTGTGCACTGAACTCCAAGTAGCTGCCTCTAAAATGTCCTTGGTAGGTACTCCTCTGAGAAAGGCTGCTTTAGTGGCTGCAGCTATGGTGGAATGTGGCCTAATGCCCTTAGGCACTGGCTTTCCAGGGTAGAAGTAGCAGAAACGAATGCAGTGGCCTATGCATTTTGAAATAAGTGTTTTGAGATGGCCTTTCCTTGTGATCCTGCAGCATATATCACTAATAATTGCTCTGTTTTTCTTAAAACTTTGGTTCTGTCCAAGAAGAATCTGAGCTGTCTGCGTACGTCTAAAGAATGCAGAATTCTTTCCCCCTTGTTCTGTGGATTTGGATAAAAAGTTGTCAGACGAATGGCTTGGTTAAGAGCTACACTGGACACCACATTTTAGGCATAAATGTTGGGTTTGTCCTCAGGGAGACCCTGTCCGGATAAAAAATGATAAAAGGTTCCACAGCCATGAGTGCCTGTAGCTCTGAAACTCATCTTGCAGAAGTTATTGCCAGGAGCAGAGCTGTTTTCCAAGATAAAAACTTTAAATCAGCAGTAACAGCTGGCTCAAAAGGAGGCAGGGTGAGTTTTTCCAAGACATAGTTGAGGTCCCATGCAGGCATTAGTGATCTCCTTGGAGGCCTTACATTTTTGGCTCCTCTGAGGTACTGTTTTAATAAGGGATGAGAAAAGATTGGTGGCTCTGCATTGTAATGAGCCGAAATGGCAGAGGCATGAATTGTAATAGATGAGAGAGATGGGCCTTTGTCCAGCATCTCAGTTAAGTATTGTAAAATCTGAGGAATATCTGGCACAGCTGTATCTGTTCCTTGTGCCTGGTTCCAAGCACAGAATCTCTTCCATTTTTCAGCATAAGATTTTCTAGTACTAGGCCTTCTGGCTTCCAAAATGACATCCATCACAGCTTTGCTGAGTTTTGTATGACTACATTATCTGCCATGCTGCCAGGTTTTAAGTCCTAAGCTGGCTGTGCAGGATTTGATTGTTTTGCTGGGACAGTAGATGCGGTACTTGAGGTAGGGTCCCAAGTTGGGCATTGAGACAAGCTCCTCAATATTGGGTACCAATGCTGGCGGGGCCAGTCCGGTGCAATTAGTATCATCTTTGGCTTCGCCTGTCTGACCTTTAGGAGTACCTCGGGGAGGAGAGGCAGAGGGGGAAAGGCATACCACTGATAGATTTCTCCAGCTCAAGGATAGGGCGTCCACTTTCCATGCTTGTCTCTGATAAATCCTTGTGCAGAATCTTTACAGTTGGTAGTTGTGAGGGGAGGCAAATAGATCTATGTCCGGGCATCCCAATTTCCTTGTTATCATGCTGAAGATTTGTGGATCCAGCTGCCACTCGTGGGGGTCCATGAGGTTTCTGCTTAGCTCGTCTGGCAGAGTATTTTTCCTTCCTGGCAGGAATTGTGCCTGCAGATGTACTTGGTAAGCCAATGCTGTGTCCCACAAAGTCATGGCTAGTCTGCAAAGGGGGTAAGAATGTGTGCCCCCCTGCTTGTTTATATAACACATGACCATGGTGTTCTCTGTCTTTATCAGTACTTGTCCTGGTTGAAGTAGGTCCTTGAAGGCTGTCAGGGCATTTTGAACAGCTAGCATCTCTTTTTGTTTGATATGTAGATGCATTTGGTTTGAGGTCCATGTTCCCTGAATGCATCTTCCTGCCATGTGGGCCCCCCAGGCATAATCTGACGCATCTGTTGTTAGTGTCTGCCTGGATGGGGGTAATGTGAACGGCTGTCCCTTCTTTTGGTGACAAGCCTTTGCCCACCATCGAAACTCCTGTTGCAGGCAGGGAATGAGAGCAATTACAGTTTTCAGGCTGTGGCAATGTTGAGTCCAAACACTTTTTAGGTACCACTGAAGTTTCCTCATATGTAATTTTACATATGGAATTAGTATGATGCAGGATGTCATGAAACCCATAGCCTGCAGAATGTTTCTTGCAGATAACTGGGCCTTTGTTGCCAGCAGTTTGAAGCAGGTAGTCAGTTGTCTATCTGGCGTGAGATAAGCCTTCTGGGCAGTTGTATTTAAGCTTGCACCCAGGAATATTATCTCTTGAGAGGGTACTAGTTTTGATTTCTTTTTGTTGACTGTGTACCCTAGGCATGTTAGGAGTGTTTTCACAAACGCCAGATGCTGTAGAAGAATGTTCTTGTTCTCTGCTTGAATTAGACAGTCATCCAAGTAAGGATATATTTGTATTCCTCGGTCTGCAGAATGCAATTACTGGTGCCAGGCACTTTGTAAAGACCCTGGGCACAGTAGATAAGCCAAAGGGCAGTGCAGAGAATTGGTAATGCATTGAGCCATCCTTGAATCTGAGGAATCTTCTGCATATTTGTCTGATTGGGACATGCAGGTATGCCTCTTTTAGGTCTAAAGTTACAAGCCCAGCATGGGCAGTAGCTGCTGCAAAGTCAACATTTTGAATTTTGGTATATCCAGGAATGTATTCAGAATCAATAGGTCCAGTATTGGCCTCCAGGCCTTGTCCTTTCTGGGTACCAAGAACAGTAGAGTAAAATCCTTGTCCCCGCTCTTGCTCTGGCACTTGTTGAATGGCCCTCATGTCCATGAGGGATGAGACTTGTTTTTGTGCCTCTGCCCATTGATTTTTTGGCAGATCTGGCCAGCCGTTGTCTTTGACAGGGTATGGAAATGGAACTTATAGCCTTGTGACACGATATTTAGAACCCACTTGTCCTGGGTTATAATGTGCCAGTTTTGAGAAAAAAGTGCTAATTTTCCCTAAGGGTGATGCCAGGAAATAAGTGCTTGGTTCAGGTAGGGGGAAGTCATTGGGACTGTTTCCTGTAAGGTTGCGATTTGTCATCTCCACTTTTGGAGGTAGAAGCACCCCATTGCTTTGACCTGTATGAACCTTGAGCCTGGGATCTGCCTCTAGGGCATCTGGGTCTACCCCTTTGAGGTCTGTCTGACACTGGAAAGGACCAATTCTTTGTTGGCCAGTGTCTACTAAACCTAGGTGGATGTACTTGTAAGAAATCTTTGACCGTTTGCATACATTTAGCTTTGTCTTCCATTTTCTTTAACACCTCTTCTGCCTTAACACCAAACAAAGAATCATGCTATAAAGGTGCATCTAATAATTTAACTAACATTATCAGGCAGATTTTGTTCCTTTAACCAAGCATGCCTTCTAATTACAGAACCAGTAACTGTGGTCCTGCAGGAGGCCTCTAAAGAATCAAAACCACATTGCAAAGTATGCCTTCCAACTTGTTCGGCTGCATATAATATATCCTGCATTTCCTTGTTTTCTGCACATTCAGAATTTAACATTTTCTGTTTCAGCAATGCCATGACATGTTGCTGATATTTGAGCATATGAAACTGACAGTTTAAGGCCCTTATAGCCAAGGTAGCAGATGTGTAAACCTTTTTTCCCCATCTATCCAGTGCCCTAGAATCCCCATCAGAAGGGGTGGGTTTTTTTGCAGTGGAAGCCTTAACACCCTTGGGACCCTGAGAAATAGTTTCTGGGTCTGCAGCAGGGTTTATAAAAAGGAATTTATGCGAGTCAGGAAAGTACAGTTTTGTACCTACCATAAATGTAGATGTCCGATAGGTATGCATCTGCAGTCATCACATATGGGTTGTCCTGCCTCAGGCAGCCCTTCAGTTGGCCGGATTCCAAAGTCTGGGTCTGGCCTCGGCTGATGTTGCACTTTCCCAGACGTCAGAGCATCTGGGGTATAAAAGCATCAGCCGACGCCATCTTCCTCAGTCTTTCTTGCCCCAGATGCCAGGTGCCCTCTAGGAAGGCTAAATTTGGAGAAATGCAATAAAATTCCAAACATTTGCAAAAATATATATACATGTATATACAAACAAATACACCATAATAGATTCCCCCAGCAAGCTAATAGAGGGGTAAGCACCCTTGGAATACCACAGAGGGGAAGGAGGGTAAACCTGACTGCAGATGCATACCTATCAGACATCTACATTTATGGTAGGTACAAAACTGTACTATGTCCTTCAAGGATGCATCTGCAGTCATCACATATGGGTAGAATACCATAGCCAATCTGGGGTGGAGGTACTAAGTAAAGGATGGTGTAGTTAAGATACCCTGCAGGACTGCCGTAGCAAAACCTGCTCTGGATCTGGAGTATAAAGGTAAATTGTAATGCTTGGCAAATGTATGCACGGAGCTCCATGTAGCAGCTTCTAAAATGTCTTTGGTAGCCACCCCTCTTAGGAATGCTGTGGTGGTGGCTGTGGCTCGTGGAATGAGGTCTAATGTTAGCTGGCACAGGTTTTCCATGAAAGGAGCAACAAAAACGAATGCAATTTCCTATCCATTTTGAAATTGTCTGTTTGGAAATTGCTTTTCCTTGTACCCCAGCAGCATATGCTACAAACAACTGGTCAGTCTTTCTGTAACTTTTAGTTCTGTCCAAGTAGTAGCGCAGTTGTCTGTGTATGTCCAGGGTGTGCAGTAGTCTCTCCCCTTTATTTTGTGGTTGTGGGAAGAATGTAGGCAAGTGAATAGCTTGGTTCAAAGATACCCTGGATACCACCTTTGGCATGAATGTAGGACTGGTCCTCAAAGAAACTCTGTTCTGATGAAAGATAAGAAATGGCTGCACTGCCGTTAAAGCTTGTAGCTCAGATACTCTTCTTGCTGAGGTTATGGCCAGAAGGAAGGCAGTTTTCCAAGACAAAAACTGTAGATCTGCCGATGCTGCTGGTTCAAAGGGAGGAAGCGTTAGTTTTTCCAACACGAAATTCAGGTCCCAAGTAGGTAGAGGTGGTTTCCTTGGCGGATTAATGTTTTTGATTCCTCTTAGAAATTATCTTAGGAGAGGATGAGAGAAGACAGGTGGATTAACGTTGTATTCTGCTGAGATTGCTGAGGCATGTATCTTAATGGAAGAGTAAGACAGGCCATGGTGGAACAATTCTGCCAAATATTCCAGTATATGTGCCATGTTCATCACTGTCACATCTAGGCCCTTTGCTGTGTTCCAGGCCCTTTGCTGTGTTCCAGGTGTGAAATCTTTTCCATTTTGCTGAATATGCCTTCCTTGTGGAAGGGCGAGCTTCCATAATAATATCCTTCACTCTCTGGGATAGGTTATCCTGAGGAGGAGTCATGGTATTCTCCAGGCAGTTAGCTGCAAGGTTTTCAGGTTGGAGTGCAGAGTCCTGAAATTGTGCTGCGTCAGTAGGAGTGGCCATAGGGGGAGAGGCCATGGTTTTGTCTGTGACATGCTCCTTAACAGTGGGTACCAGTGCTGTCTTGGCCAGTTTGTAGCTATCAGAATTACTCTGGGCTGCTCTGTCCTGATCTTCAGTAGTACCTTGGTCATTAATGGGAGAGGTGGGAAAGCATCCACTGTTAGAGCTTTCCAGCTGAAAGAGAGAGCATCCACTTTCCACGCTTGTGGGTGGTATGTCCTTGAGCAGAATTTCTTCAGTTGATTGAGGGGGGAAACTAACAGATCTATTTCCGGCCTTCCCCATGATTGTGTGATGAGTAAGATGATGTCTGGGTGCAGCATCCGTTCGTGTGCATCCACAGTAGTTCTGCTTAAGCTGTCTGCCAGTGTATTGTCTTTCCCTGGCACGAACTGGGACTGTAGCTGTATGTTGAGATTCAAAGCCAGTTCCCATAGATTCATTGTCAGTCTGCAAAGAGGGTAGGAATGGGTGCCTCCTTGCTTGTTTATGTACCACATAACTGTGGTGTTGTCTGTCCTTATGAGCAGGTGGCCTTGCTGAAGGAAAGGTTTGAAGGCCTCGATTGCGTGTATCACTGTCAGCATTTCCTTTTGGTTTATGTGCATGCGCAGCTCTCTTTGTGACCATAGCCCTTGGATACATCTGCCCTCCATGTGTGCTCCCCAACCTTGGTCTGAAGCGTCCGTAGTGATGGTTTGGTTGGCTCTTGGCTTGCTGAAGGGCAACCCGCTGTTCGACTCGCAGGCTTGAGCCCACCACAGAAATTCCTTTTGAAGACAAGGAATGAGTGGGATCAGAGTTTCTAAGCTGTGACTGTGCTGTGTCCATAAACTTCTTGGGTACCATTGTAATTTTCTCATATGCAGTCTTGCTTATGAATCAGAAGAATGCAAGATGCCATGTAACCCAGGGCCTGCAGGATTTTCCTTGCAGTCAGCTGAGTTTGTCTTGTCAGATTCTGGAAGTAAACTGGTAGTTGTTTTTGTTTTTCTTCTGTGAGAAAGGCTATTTGGGTGGTTGTGTCTAGATCCGCACCCAGAAAAGTTATTCTTTGGGATGGAACCAGTCTTGATTTGTGGATGTTGACTGTATATCCCAAGGCCTGTAACAGGTGGATGGCATAGTCCAAGTCCTTTAACAAAGTTTGCTTGCTGTCCGCTTGTATTAGGCAGTCATCCAGATATGGGTAGATTTGAAACCCCTGAAGTCTGCAGTGTGCAATTACTGATGCCAGGCATTTCGTGAATACTCTGGGCGCAGTAGATAAGCCAAAGGGTAATGCTGAGAATTGATAATGCTCTGACCCTGCAAGAAATCTGAGGTGTCTTCTGCAGCTTTGTCGAATAGGGACATGCAGGTATGCCTCCTTGAGGTCTAGAGTCACCAGCCAAGACCCCTTGCCCAGCATGGGAAGGAGTTGCTGTAGAGTCAGCATTTTGAATTTTGGCACAATGAGGTAAGTATTTAGTGGACAAGTTGAGAATAGGCCTCCATTGATTTTCTTTTCTTGGAACAAGGAATAATCTGGAGTAAAATCCCTGGCCTTGTTCTGAAAGAGGTACCTTTTCTATGGCTTTCATTTGCATTAAGTTGGTAATTTGTTTCAAAGCCTCTGCCCTCTGATTTGGTGGCAGGTCTGGCATGCCTTTTCTTTTTGGCAATGAGTGGAAATGGAACCTGTATCCTTTGTCTATTATTTGCAGTGTCCATGTGTCCCTTGTAATGCTGTGCCAATTTTTTGAGAATAAAGAAAGTTTTCCGTCCAAAGGTGCTTCTAATTGAGCCCTGGTCGGCGGAGTCAAAATAAAGTCATCGAGTCTGTCCTGGTGTAGCATTTGTAGTTCCTGCACTACCTCTCTGGTTGGGAGGCTGCCACTGACGGCCTCTGTAGGAGCCTCTAGCTTGCCTCTACCTCTGGCACGCCTATTCCTGCCTCTGAGATCTGTCTGAGTCTGGAAAGGACCATTTCTTAGTAGGCCAATTTCTGCTGAATCTCGGTGGTTGGACTTGCAGAAAGTCTTTAACTGTTTGCACAGATTTTGCCTTTTCTTCAAATTTCTTTAAAACCTCTTGAGCCGTGGAACCAAATAATTTTTGCTTTTCCATAGGAGCATCCAAAAGCTTAGCTTTAACATGGGCTGGCAGAGATTGTTCCTTCAGCCAGGCATGCCTACATATAACTGCACCTGTCATAGCTGATCTACATGAAGCTTCCAATGCATCATAGCCACACTGCAAGAAATGGTTACTAACCTGCTGGGAGTTATGCACCAGATTCTGAAGGTATTTGCGATCAATGGGTTCAGAAGAGGACAGTTTCTTATGCAATTCATCTAGTAAATACTCTTGGTACTGTATCATATGAAATTGACAATTTAATGCCCTCATGGAAAGAGTTGCAGAAGTATACACTTTCTTACCCCATCTCTCTAATGCTCTGGACTCCCTTTCAGAGGGTAGAGGATTTTTAGCAGTGGCAGCTGCAACCCCTTTTGGGCCCTGGGAAATAGTTTCTGGATCAGCAGTGTGGGCCTTGTACAGGTGTAGATGTGAGTCTGGGACCCTGTAGTACCTATCAGGTTTGGCAGGAGCCGGAGGGAGAGAGTCAGGGGCAGTACTAGCATCAGAGTACACATCATCAATGACATTCAAAACAGGAGGTATAGCTAAGGGCCTATGCTGAGGTAAATGTAAAAAGGTCCTTAATCTCTTTCTAGAATCGGAGAATTCCTGACCCTGCCATTGAAAATGTTCTCTCAGAGTGCAATGTCTCTCCAAAGGAAAACTCTTTAGGAGGGGAGGCAGAGGAAATAGATTCTTCAGCATCAGAATCCTCGTAGGCCGAATAAGCCTCCTCCTGGTGGTCTGACAGAGCAGAGCCATCCGTGGACTCATCCGAGAACTGGAGATCAGAGGGCTCAACCCTGGGCCTTTTGTCTGGAGGAGGTTGAGAGCCCCTGTCCGGATGAGGTTGGGAACCTCTGATTAATGAGATCAGATCCTCTCTGCTAGGGTAAGAATCTAAAATCTAGTAGAAGGCCTCTGAGAGGAAACCTTGGGAGGCAAAGCCTTAGTAAGTTTAGCAGCTTTAGCCCTAGAGAAAGCCTTAATGGACATGGAAGCAGGGGGTCTGGCTGCACCACGTGCAGTAGACGACTTATCTAAAGGAATGGTGTCGGAAGGTTCCTGGACACCGGTTTCAGTAGGTAATTCAATGACCGACTCGGCCGGGGCCTCCGGGGCCGAGGTAGTTGGTTGTGTGGTTTCGGTAATAGGAGGTATCAAGGACTCTGTTTCAGCCGAGACCGAGACACTCGCGGTAGGTCTGACCGTGGTTTCAGCCGAAACCGCGGTCCACGTGTCGGTCCTTGTCCTTCCATTTTTTAATAAATGCGAAGTCGGAGTCTCCAACGGCATCTTATAAGCAAAACTAGCCCCAAAAAACTCCTCTGCAAACTCCGACCGACGCCTAAGAGTTCGTCGGTTGAAGGAAGCACAGGCTGAACAGGCCGAGACGTCGTGGTCTGGGCCTAGGCAGGGGAGGCAGTAAGAGTGGAAATCCTTATGAGGTATTTGTTTCCCACAAGTTAAACAATTATTAACTTTATCTGACATTGGCTGAGGCAAGATAGAATCCCCAACGGGGTACTTAGCTTTTTCGAAGTCTTCGGTAGCTGAATCACAGGAGCTGGCCGATCGGCACTTGCGAACTGCTTCTGCTTCGGGCACCACGCGGCAAGAAAGAGGAAGATGGCGTCAGCTGATGCTTTTATACCCCAGACGCTCTGACGTCGGGGAAAGTGCGACATCAGCCGATGCCAGACCCAGACTTTGGAATCCGGCCGACCGAAGGGCTGCCTGAGGCAGGACAACCCATATGTGATGACCGCAGATGCATCCTTGAAGGACATCCCTGTAATATCTGTCAGGCTTAACAGGAGCTGGAGGTAAGGAGTCAGGGGTAAGGCTTGACTCTGAAAACACATCTACAATGTCTAACACAGGAGGGATGGCAAGTGGCTTGTGCTGAGGTAGTAACAAGAAATCCCTGAGCCTCTTTTTATAATCTGAAAAATCTTTGCTCTCCCAGTGGAAATGCTCCCTCGTGGCATGTAAGGTTTCCCCGAAAGAATAATCCTCAGGAGGAGAAGCTGAAGGAATTGATTCTTCAGCATCAGAATCCTCATAGGGGGGAAAAGAATGTTCCTGATCAGAAGAGGAATCAGAAGAAATGGAAACCTGATCTGAAGATTCATAGTCAGTCTCTTGCCTAGGCCTCTTATCAGGAGGGGGATGGGAACCCCTGATCAAGGTAATCAAGTCTTCGGATATTTTGAGCATCTGTTTTTTGGGCATGGAGGCCTGTCCACGTGACTCTTGAAGTTGCTTCTTTGCCTTTGAAGGTGCTTTCGTCTTTGCCTTTGAAGTCGGTTTAATGTATACGTTTTGATCTGAATACACCCCCTCAGAAGCTGCCTGCTCAGCGGCTCCGGACCCATATGAAGGATTAGCGTCTGAGGCTCCAATACTTTGAGTTTTCAGCGGCATGGCTGACTCCATGTGGGAGTCGATAGTGGCCTGCGACTCTAAAGTAGTGGTCGTCAGGGGCTGCGAAAGCACCTCACTGAGAACCAGTGAACCAGCGACTGGTTAGGAGAAGCTTCGTCATCGGTTTTGGGTCTCTGCTGTCTTTCTTTTTCTTTGCGTTTTTTGTGAACTCAGGTAGTCGGATGGCTTTCCAACGACATTTCTGGATAGTTAAATCTGCTTCCAAAGTAGTTTAAAGCATAATCATATCGATGCTTAATAGTGCGTTGGTTAAATCTAGCACAAAACAGACAACCCAACAAATTATGATCAGGGCCTAGGCAAGGAATACAGTAAGAATGAAAGTCCTTGTGAGGTATTTGCTTCCAACAAGAAATACAATTACTAACTTTTTCTGACATTGGTCTGGAGCAAGAAAAAAGTTTCCCCAACAGGGTACTTAGCTTTATAGAAGACTTCGGATCTGAAATTCGAACTCGAAAATCTCAGGAGTCGGCCGACCAGCACTTGCAAACTGCTTCTGGCACCACCCGGCATGAAAGACTGAAGAAAATGGAGTCGGCTGCTTCTTTTATACCCCTGACGACCTGACGTCAGGGAAGGGGCGACGACAACTGATGCAGGACCCAAGATTTTGGAATTCAGGCCGACTGAGGGCAACCTGCCACCAGGATTACCCTAATGCAATGACTGCAACACTGAAACACGAAGAACATCTGATAATGCACAGAACCTGCCCTGAAGCAGAGATTTCCTGCAAGACTCCCTTATGGGGATGTGCAGATAGGCTTCTTTTAAGTCTAGGGTGACTAGCCAGGCATCCTTGGCTAGCATAGAGAGAAGCTGTTGCAGGGTTAGCATTTTGAATTTTGGGACCACCAGAAAGGTGGAGAATTGATAGATCCAGGATTGGGTGCCAAGAGCCCTATTTTCTGGGCACCAGGAACTGGAGTAGAAACCCTGTCCCCTTTGTTCTACTGGAACAGGTTGGATGGCTCTGATATTGAGCAGGGAATATACTTGCTTTTGAGCCTCTGCCCACTGGTTTGGAGGAAGGTCTGGAAACCCACTTGGGGTTGGCAGGGACTGGAAGTAGAATTTGCACTCCTGGGATACAATGTTTAGAACCCATTGGTCCTGAGTAATGGACATCCAGTTTTTGGCATGAAGGGCAAGTATTCCTCCTGGGGGCGCAAGTAGATGGACAGGGCTGGGAAGAATAATTGACAAGTCATTGTGAACTTTTACCATAAGGGGGTGGCTTGCCACTCCATTTTTGAGGTGGGAGCACTCCATTGTTTAGATCTCTGCATACCCTGAGACTGTAGTCTTGGTGGTCTGGTTCCCCTGGGGTTGGACTGAGAAGGCCTGGAAGGGGCTGGAAAGAACCAGTTTTTTGTAGGTCAATGCCTACTGAATCTAGGTGGCCGCACTTGAAATAAATCTTTAACAGTTTGCATAGATTTAGCTTTTTCTTCCATCTTTTTAAGAACCTCTTCTGCTTTGGTGCCAAACAGATGGCCCTGATTTAAAGGAGCGTCTAGTAATTTTGATTTGACATGGTCTGGCAAGGTTTGTTCCTTCAGCCAAGCATGCCTTCTCAGTACAAACCCAGTGACTGCAGCCCTGCAAGATGCTTCTAGGGCATCAAAGCCACACTGCAAGTATGCTTACTAACTTGGTTTGCAGAATGCATTAACTCTTGTAAATCTATTTTTTGCACAATCAGGAAGTAACACCATTTTTTGTTTATTTTAATTTGTTCCAGAATATGTTGCTGGTACTTCAACATATGAAACTGGCAATGCAATGCCCTGATGGCAAGAGGTGCAGAGGTATATACCTTCTTACCCCATCCGTTTAAAGCTCTGGAATCCCTGTCTAAAGGAGTAGGGTTTTTAGCTGTAGTGGCCTTAATACCTTTAGGCCCCTGGGAATGGTCACTAGATTCATAGTAGGATTCTTAAAGAGAAATTTGTGAGAATTAGGTACTCTGTAGTACCTGTCAGGTTTTCTAGGGGCCGGTGGTAAGGTGTCTGGAGTAAGACTGGATTCCATGAAGACATCTATAACATCCAGGACAGGGGGTATAGCTAGGGGCCAGTGCTGCGGCAACTCTAAACATTTTCTGAGTCTCTTTTTGGATTGAGGATAATCCTGGCATTCCCAGTGGAAATGCTCTCAAAGTATGCAAGGTTTCACCAAAAAAAAATCCTCTGGAGGGGAGACAGAGGGAATGGATTCCTCTGCATCTGAATCCTCAAAGGTAGACAAGGGTATGTCCTGGTAATCAGAAGGGTCAGTCATTGGACTCATGGTCTGTAGAATCAGAAAGAAACTCAATTCTTGGTCTCCTAGCAGGGGAAGGATGGCTTCCCCTAATTAGGGTGATAAGGTCTTCAGCCATTCTAAGCATTTGTTTTTGAGGCATGGGATCTTGAGCACGCGCTTTGGTCGTCGAATTTCCAGGTGTAGTGTGTACTCTGGGCCTGAGAAACTCGGAAGTTTTATCTAAAAATGAAGCTGTTTAATGCAAATATCGGTAGGTCGGAATAAACCCTCAGAAGCCGGTGCCTGCACAGTGGCTCTGGACGCATCCAAGGCAGAGACATCCGCAGGTTCCATAGTTGAAGAAGCATCTCATGGCATACCAGACTCCGAATGGGTCTCAACAGAGACCTGCAAATCTGGAGAAGCGGGCATCAGGGGCTGCAAAGGCGCCTCACTGAGTACTGGCAGACTAGCTTAATGGAAGCATTGTCGGCAGTTTTTGACCTATGCAGTCTGTCTTTATCTTTGCGCTTTTTCAGAAAATCGGTAGCCGGATGGCTTACCAAAGCCATTTCAGAATACTGAGAATGACAGCAAAAGAATTTAGCTACAAAAATAGCCCGAAGTCGAGGGACGTCGTGGCCTGGTCCTAAACAGGTGACGCAGTAAGAATAAAAATCTCAGAGGTATTTGCTTTCCACAGGCAAGACGATAAATTTTTTCTGACATCGGTTAGAGTACAAAAAAAAATCCCCAAGGGGTACTTAACTTTAGAAGACTTCAGGTTTGAAACTGGAAAAATGAAAATTTCAGGTAGAGGCCGACTGGCACTTGCGAACTGCTTCTCTGCAAGAAAGACTGATGTAATGGCGTTGGCTTCTGTTTTATACCCCTGACGACCTGACATCATGGAAGAAGCGACAGCATCTGACACAGAAATCCCAAGACTCTGGTATTTGGGCCGACTGAGGGCTAACTGCAGGCAGACAATCCAAGTGTGATGACTACAACAGTGAAACACGAAGAACAGTTGCCTTTGTACATCCAGGGAATGGAGAATCCTCTCACTATTGTTAGTCGGAGAGGGCAAGAAGGTAGGTAGGTGAATGGATTGGTTTAAGATCAGCTTGTTGACCACTTTAGCATTAAGGAAGGGTTAGTGCGTAGGGTCACCCTATCCTTGTGGAATGTGTTGTGGTGGGGGCAGGCCATGAGGGCCTGTAACTCTGACACTCTCCTAGTGGAAGTTGTGGCCACCAGCAGGAGTGTCTTCCATGTACACATTTGTAGCACAGCAGTGCTAGCCGGCTCAAATGTGGCCAGTGTTAGTTTTTCCAGAATGAAGTTTAGGTCCAAGGGTGGTGGGACTGGTTTTCTAGGTGGTCTGATGTGTAAACCCATCTCAGGAAAAGTTTTATATCCAGCCTGGATAGCAAAGTGGGATCTAGAGGTAGGCAAGCTGAAAGGTGGACTTTCACTGAAGAGTAGGAAAGGCCATACTTAATGAGTTCACACACAGACAAGGACTATGGCTAGATCTGCCTGGATGTGTTCCCTGTCCTTATTTTGACACCATTTAGAGAATCGCTCCCATTTTGATAAATATGATTTCCTAATAGCAGGTTTCCTGGCCTCCCTCAGGACTGTAAGCATGTCCTCTGAGTAGTGGTGTCTGAAAGGGATTAGAAGTTTATCACCCAGAGTGTTAGGCCTAACTATTGGTGAGCGTGAATTGAGTTCCCTTTTGTTGGGAGTAGGTCCACCTTTTGGGGTAACTTGTGGTGAGAGAAGTAGGGGGAACCAGTGTTGCCTTGGCCAGTAGGGAGTCACCAGCAAGAGATTTGGTTTGTCCTTCCTGATTTTCAGTTAGGACCTTTTGGATTAGTGGGAAGGGTGGAGAAGCATATAGAAACAGTCCCTTCCATGGAATGCTGAATACATCCACCCTCCAGGCACGTGGAGAGTGATTCTTGGTGAAGAATTTGTTCAATTGTCTGTTCTGCGGGGAGGCAAACAGATCCACTTGTAGTGTGCCTCACCGGTGGACAATGTCTAGAAAGGTCTCCCTGTTCAACATCCACTTGTGCTGTAGAGAGGATGTTCTGCTGAGAATATCTGCTGTAACTCTGACACTCTACTAGCAGAAGTTATGGCCACCAGCAGGACAGTCTACAATGGACACATATGGAGCGTAGCAGTGCTAGCTGGCTCAAATGGGGCCAGTGTTAGTTTTTCCAGAATGAAGTTTTGGTCCCAGGGTGTTGGGATTGGTTTTCTAGGTGGTCTGATGTGCAAGACCCCTCTCAGGGGTGTTTGTTGTCCTGAGAGGAATGAAGTTTTGGCCCCAGGGTGGTGGGATTGGTTTTCTAGGTGGTCTGATGTGCAAGACCCCTCTCAGGGATGTTTGTTGTCCTGAGAGGGGGATGTATGAGGCCTGCAGGGTCAAGTTGTGCCTGGAGGCGAGGTCTCTAATTTATATAGTTACCTCACCATAGGAGGTAAGCTCTGGTCCCTCACTGTTTGTTGAGATACCACATTACTGTTGTGTTGTCTGTGAATATTTGAAGGGGGCCCAGCTGGAGACTAGAAAGAAAAGCTTCCAGGGCCAAAAGAACTGCAGTCATTTCCCTTACATTGATATGGTTCTTTTGAAGGGTCGGATTCCATGCCTCCTGTACCCTGAAACCTTTGAAGGTGGCGCCCCACTCTAGGTCTGATACATCTGTACGCAGAAGTTGGGTTGAGGAGGGGATTTGAAGTGGTAGTCCTGGGTTGTGAAGGATTTGTTGAATCGAGCACCTTAGTTCTGTTTTGAGGCAAGGCAGAAAGGGAATTTGTTGCTCTATGGAATGTTGATGCTGTGAAAAAACAAGCCAGTCACACCAGGTACTTAGCGTATTTGCAGTTTAATCGAAACGCTTTCGTCTTACTAGTTTCAGACTTCTTCGTAATAAAAAATAAAGTGCACAAACACACTATATACCCATTTCTCCACCCCATTCTTAATTAGTTCATTTCAGTACCACCCAACTGCAAATACGCAAAGAACCTGATGTGACCGGCTTTTTTCACTTCTCTTGTGTTTTCTGAGTTGCTGTGTGTTTTCATTTACTAGTTTGCGTTTTATGGAGAGTGAGGAGCAGTCTTTGGGCACCACTGGTCCTGACATTAAACAGATGGTGGAGTCAATGGCCACATTATTGGCGGCTGTTGCTGGACTTACCCAGAAGGTGGAGAGATTACATGTTGAACTGAGCACAAGGAAGGACAATATTGGTGAATCTTTAAGCCAGGAGCAATCTTTCATCACCCCTGCACAGAGGAATTATAATACCGGCACTACGAAGAATTCTGCGACTATTTCTTTAAATTCACGCATGTTCTAAGAGGCAGGAAGTTGCTAATACCTCTAGCAATGTGAATCCGGCGTTTTCTGTTGAGCAATGGCTCAGAGGTGATATGAACTGGAGTGCGAGTTCTCTTCAAAAAAAACAAAGACAATGGGACATTGGACTCGCAAATAAATCGCTTCAAGGACTTAATTTATAGGTACAAGAAAATTCAACTTGAAAATGGTTATCTGGGCGAGTGTTTAAGATGTGAACAAATTCTTAAGGGGTTACGAATGTGGAAGTATCCCACTGGACTATCTAAGGACCTGCTTTTGTACTGTGAACTTATTCAATTGTTCAACAGACAAGGCTGTGATTTGTTGAATGTTTTAATAGTGGAGAACAACAGACAATTGCAAATGTTAGATAGTGAAATAGTTAAATTGAATGATAGTATCAAAAATTTATTTGAACATAAAACTAGTGAATTTAACAATGATTTTAGTGATGTTGAAAGAAGTTTAAAGAATATTAAGAGCAGGAAGGACAAAAAACTTTTGAGGGAAAAGCTAGATTATGAAAATGGAACAGCATACCCTAAACTCCCCAAGAGGGCAGACTAGAATAGGGCAAGACAGGCTTGACATTAATATGGGTGATGTTAATGACCAACTGGACAATGAATTAGAAGAAACTGACCCTTTAGGGACCCCCCCCCTTTAAGGAGATCCCAACAACTATTAAACCAACAGAATGGGAACCAGGGGAACTGGGGCCACCAACAACAGTATGTGGCGCAGGACCAGCAGAGGAGGGGAAGAGACAGCAGGGGGGGGAAGAGAGCAGAATGTTCAGTACTACACTTAACTTCTACAGAAGAGACCACCAGAGAAGACAACGAGGTTACCATTATAAAAAATACAGTAGAGGATTTTAATATTTACAATCAGAGTTATATCAGCCTTAATTCTGAGTGGGCTGACTTGTTCAAGAAGGGAACGAACTTTGTCCCAGCTAAAAGGGCTAACATAGTGGAAACAATGTTATAGGTAAAAGTTTTCAGTTGGAAGTTGAACTTGGCAATACAATTTCAAAATGAGGACAACACTGGGATGTCACCATTACTATTAAAAAGACCTAGCACATACACCCCCCCCCCCCAACATCCTATGGTTGGTTTAACTGAGACTGTGTGTTAAAAAAATTTGTGACTTTAGATCAGGACAGGATCGCAATACAATAGGAAATTAAACACCCAATGAAGTGATGCTTTTTAAAGAAAATTTAGCTAACAGGGACATTAGGATCATGAAACCGGACAAGGGTGGGGGGCTAGTGATAATGGATGTTAATGACTACATTAGCAGGATGTTTGAACTACTATACAGTGATACCTATATAGACGTCTCCCGTAATGAACTCAACATTGTTTAAAGAAATGTTGATTTAACACTGGTTGAGCAGTTGAATGGGCAAATTTCTTTAGAGAAACACAAATTTTTGGAGACAGTACATCCACGGATCCCAACAATTTTTGGGATCTCAAAAATTCATAAATCTATCACCAGCCCCCCCCTACACCCAATAGTGGATGCAAAAGCATCAAAAACATTTAGTATTGCAAAATGTGTGGACTTTAAAATTAAATGTGCTTGAGAACAGGGCAACATTGCTGAGAGATTCCTACAAGTTTCTTGAGAAAGTTAGTATGACAACTTACTAATGCTAACTATAAACATGGACTGTAATACTGTTTCTACTTTGAGGGCATCGAACTCGTGTTAGAGAAAAAGTTATGTCTTACCATAATGTTCCATCTGTATTGCTGATCCTCGTTCAGTCATTATGTGTGGGTATCGGTTCTGACCTCGGAACCAAGCCAGCCATCTTCCAAGCTCGCATCAGCTACAAACTCTTGAGCTAAAACACTTACCCAGAATTCCCCTCTCTCTGTTAACTCAGACTGAGTTTGCAAGTCAAAAGAAGGTAGAGGCTACCTCTGGTCAAATGACCCAATAGAACCGGATGGTGAGATCCACTAGAAGTCACAGGAGGGGGAAGGAGGGAGGGCCATAACAACTGAACGAGGATCAACAAAACAGATGGAACATTATGGTAAGACATAACTTCTTTATCCGATATTGTTTATCCTCGTTCATTCCTTACATGTGGGATAGAGTCCCCAGCTACCTTTATTCCTGGGAGGCTCTCATGGAAGGACATTTCTGAGCACCATAGAACCAAAGGATGCTCTTCCTCTGGAGGCCAAATCCAATTTGTAATGATTGATGAAGGTTATGAGGGGTAGCCCAAGTTGCAGCTGCACAAATGGCATGTAAAGAAGCTCTGGCATCTAAGGCAACAGAAGTTGCCGCCGACCTTGTAGAATGAGCCTTTATGGTAGTAGGTAATGGAATATTACGTTGTCTATAAAAGAAGGTCGCACAAACTTTCAACCATTTAGCCAATGTGACCTTAGCAACAGCACATCCTACTCTATATCCAGAATAGGCCAAAAATAACTGGCCTGATTTATGAGAGGCCTTAATCCTGTTCAAGTAGAAGCAAATTTGCCTGTGAATATCTAGGGTATGTAGGCAATACTCTCCTTTGTTTGAATAGTTGTGGAAGAAAACTGGCAATTCAATGGTTTAATGGACATTTCAGAGATCACTTTGGCAGAAAGGAAGGATTAGCTCTCAATGACACTATCTCTATGAAAAATCAAATATGGACTCTTGATGCATAAGGCTTGAAGCTCAGAGATGCGTCTGGCAGAAGTAATGGCGACCAAAAACAAGGTTTTCCATGACAAGTATTTGAGGTCGCAAGAAGAAGCTGACTCGAAAGGTGGCATTGTCAAAGCTTGTAGGACTAATGACAGGTCCCATGGTTGAGTAGGTTCTCTAAAAGGGGGTTTTAGATGATTCACACCCTTTATGAAAGTTTTGCATAATTTGTGTGACATAAGAGAGGAGTCTTGGATACCATCATGGAAATTAGATTTGCAGCCAAATAAACTATAATGATAGAGGCCGATAGACCGGATTGAAATAGTACTGGAGTATCTAGCCACCCTAGCAACACTGGTGCTGAAAAAGGATCTGTTTTTCTTTCAGCCAAAAAGTAAATCTTTTCCACTTGCTTAGATAAGTAATTCTAGTGGAAGAGTTATGAGATGCAATAAGAATGTAACGTATTGGCAAAGAAAGATCATTCTGCCTGTCAATCAGGGGAATTGGAGGAGCCAAGCTGTGAGCTTCAGGCTGTCCAAATTGGGGTGAATCAGATTCTGCAAATGGGAGATCAACCCCGGGGTTGGATGGAGAATCCACGGTTGATCTAGCAGATGAGGCCAAAGGAAGGGGAACCAAATCTGACTAGGCCAATATGGTGCTATGAGGATTACTTTGCTCTTCAACCAGTTTTATTATATGCAGATGGGCCTCCATTTCGGATCAAGTACTTTGGACAGTCTCTATCCCTGACACAGCCCACCCCCACCCCATCAGGGAGGTGTCCGTGGTCACTGAGGCTTTGGGCTGTTGGGGGGGGGAGAAAGGGTGATACCACTGTGACGGGTTGTGGGCCATCCACCAATTTAAATCCTGTTTGCACCTGCGAGTTACCCGAATCTTGGCTGAAAGAGGGTACTGAAAGTGATACCATTGGGTGAGCAGTAGCCATTGTAGAAGCCTCATGTGAAACCTGGCCAGGGGGACAACTGTGATGGAGGCTGCCATGGAACCCAACAACTGTAGAACAGTGAGAGCTGTGGATTTCTCCCTTGAAAGGATCGGGATTAGTTGTTGCTTTATCCTTAGAATTCTGTGCTCTGGAATGGATGCGCTGCAATTCTTTGTATTCAAGATGACCCCTATGAATTCTGTGGACTGAGATGGGGTGAGATTGGATTTTTGCCAGTTTATGGTTATGCCTGGTCTTTCTGCAGAGAGTATGCCAGGGCTTCTTCCAATACATGTCTGGAGGGGGTGGAGATGAGCCAGTCGTCTAGGTATGGAAACACCTGGAATCCTTGTACTCACAAGTGAGCTGTGACAAAGTACAGTTTTTTACCTACCATAAATGTAGATGTCCGATAGGCATGCATCTGCAGTCCTTACAAATGGGTTGTCCTGTCGTCAGGCAGCCCTTCGGTCGGCCGGATTCCAAAGTCTGGGTCTGGCCACGGCTGATGTCGCACTTCACCCGACGTCATAGCTGCAGTTCTTCGGGTATAAAGGCATCAGCCGACGCCATTTTCCTCAGTGTTTCTTGCCCCAGATGCCAGGTGCCCTCTAGGAAGGCTAAATTTGGACAAATGTAAATGGTTCCAAACAGTGGAGAGCAAACAAAAAATAAGCATGTATGTACATATATACAAACAAATACACCATAATAGATTCCCCCAGCTAGCTACAAGATGGGCAAATACCCTAGGAGTACCACAGAGGGGAAGGAGGGTGGGTAATCCTGACTGCAGATGCATGCCTATCGGACATCTACATTTATGGTAGGTACAAAACTGTACTATGTCCTTCAAGGATGCATCTGCAGTCCTTACAAATGGGTAGAATACCATAGCCAAACTGGGGGAGGAGGAGAAATAAGATTATGGTGTAGTTAAGATCCCTTGCAAAACAGCAGTGGCAAAACCTGCTCGGGATCTGGAGTATAAGGGTAAATTATAATGCTTGGCAAATGTATGCACGGAGCTCCAAGTAGCAGCCTCTAAAATGTCTTTGGTAGCCACTCCTCGTAAAAAAGCTGTGGTAGTGGCTGCAGCCCTTGTAGAGTGAGGCCTGATGTTTTCTGGAGTTTTCTTCCCATGGTAGGAGTAACAGAATCTAATGCAATTTCCTATCCACTTGGAGATTGTCTGTTTTGAAATTGCTTTTCCTTCCATTCCTGTTGCATATGCTACCAGTAGCTGGTCAGTTTTTCTATTGCCCTTGGTCCTGTCCAGGTAGTAACGTAATTGTCTATGTACATCCAAGGTATGCAACAGTCTTTCTCCCCTGTTCTGTGGGTTGGGGAAGAATGTAGGCAGGTGGATAGCTTGATTTAAGGATACCCTGGAGACCACCTTTGGCATAAAAGTAGGATTAGTTCTCATGGACACTATCTTGATGGAAGATCAGGAAGGGCTGTACTGCCATTAATGCCTGTAGTTCAGATACCCTTCTTGCTGAAGTGATTGCAAGCAGGAAAGCAGTTTTCCATGATAAGTACTGTAATTCTGCTGTTGCTGCTGGCTCGAAAGGCGGGAGTGTCAACTTTTCTAGCACAAAGTTAAAGTCCCATGCTGGCAATGGTGGCTTCCTAGGTGGTTTTACATTTTTAATTCCTCTCAGAAACTGCCTGAGCAGAGGATGTGAGAAGACTGGAGGATCCAAGTTGTATTCTGCTGAAATAGCTGATGCATGAATCTTAATGGAAGAATAGGACAGGCCATTGTGGAAGAGCTCTGCCAAGTATTCCAGGATGTTAGCTATGTTTACCAGTGACACATTCTCTCCTTTTGCAGTACTCCAAATGAGATATCTTTTCCATTTTGCTGAATAATTTTTTCTTGTTGAGGGTCTGCGAGCCTCCAAGATAATGTCTTTAACCCTTTGAGATAAATCTGGGTTATTTGGTCTTCACGTAATGTTCCAGGCAGCCAGCTGCAGTGTTTTCAGGTTTGGATGTAGGGTTTTGAAGTTGTTCTGTGTTAACAGCAAGGGAACTAGGGGCAGAGGCCATATTTGTTCCCGAGACATACTCCTCAGTAATGGGTACCAGTGTTGCCTTGGCCAGTCTGGAGCTATCAAGATGATCCTTGGACGGTCTTCTTTGATCTTCAATAGCACCTTGTGCATCAAAGGAAGAGGTGGGAATGCATATGCTGTCAGGTTTTTCCAACTGAAAGATAGGGAGTCCACTTTCCAAGCAAGTGGGTGGTACGTCCTTGTGCAGAATTTTTTCAGTTGGTGATTGTGTGGGGATGCAAATAAGTCCATTTCTGGTAGTCCCCATTTCCCTGTAATGGTTTTGAAGATGTCCGGATGCAGCATCCATTCGTGGGCATCCGTGGTAGTTCTGCTTAGGATGTCTGCTAGTATATTTTCTTTTCCTGGCACAAAAATTGCTTGTAACTGAATGTTGAAGCTCAGGACCACATTCCAGAGGTCCATTGCCATCCGGCATAGAGGGTATGAATGTGTGCCTCCCTGTTTGTTGATGTACCACATATAACTGTGGTGTTGTCCGTCCTTAGCAGTTGACCCTGTCGAAGAAATGGTCTGAACGTCTGAATTGCCAGTTTTACTGCCAGCATTTCCTTTTGATTTATGTGTAGGTGCAGCTGGTCTTGAGTCCATAAGCCTTGTATGCACTTGTCCAGCATGTGTGCCCCCCAACCGAGGTCTGAGGCGTCTGTTGTGATGGTCTGGCTTGGTTGAGTGTTGTGGAAGGGCAGTCCTTTGTTTGATTGACAGGCCTGAGCCCACCATTGGAATTCTTGCTTCAGGCATGGAATTATTGGAATTTGGGTTTCTAGGCTGTGTTTGTGCTGAGACCATAAATTCCTTAGGTACCACTGTAACTTCCTCATATGTAGTCTGGCATGTGGAATCAATATTATGCAGGATGCCATGTAACCCAGGGCTTGCAGGACTTTTCTTGCTGTTAGCTGGTTCTGCTTTGTTAATGCCATGAAGTAGAGAGGAGTTGCTCTTGTTTTCTACTGTCAGGAATGCCATTTGTTTTGATGTGTCCAGATCTGCACCCAAGAAGGTTATCCTTTGGGATGGTATCAGCCTTGACTTTTTTATATTGACTGGGTATCCCAGGGCTTGTAGTAGATGAATGACCCTTTCCAAATCTTTTGTTAATTTGTTTTTGTTGTCCGCTTGTAACAGGCAGTCGTCCAGGTAAGGGTAAATTTGAATTCCCCGGAGCCTGCAATGAGCAATTACTGATGCCAGGCATTTCGTGAATACTCTGGGCGCAGTAGATAAGCCAAAGGGCAATGCTGAGAATTGATAATGCTCTGATCCTGCAAGAAATCGGAGGTATCTTCTGCAATTTGGTCGTATGGGGACGTGCAGGTATGCCTCCTTGAGATCTAGAGTTACCAGCCAAGACTCCTTGCCCAACATGGGAAGAAGCTGCTGTAGGGTCAGCATTTTGAATTTTGGAACAATGAGGTATGTGTTTAAAGCGGACACGTCGAGAATAGGTCTCCATTGGTTTTCTTTTCTTGGTACCAGGAAGAGTCTGGAGTAAAATCCTTGCCCTTGTTCCATAGATGGTACCCTTTCTACAGCTCTCATCCTTAGTAAGCAAGTTATTTGTTCTAGAGCTTCTCTCTTCTGATTTGGAGGTAGGTTTGGCATTCCTCTCTTCCTTGGTAGAGTATGGAAGTGAAACCTGTAACCTTGGTCTATTGTCTGTAAAATCCATTTGTCTCCTGTGATGTAATGCCAGTTTACTGAAAATAAGGCTAGCTTCTCGACTAAGGGTGCTTGTAGTTGTTCCCTGGTAGGCGGTGCCAGAGCCAAGTCACTGTGATTGTCCTGTGGAAGTGGTGGTGGCTGGATCTGTGGCTGTACCTCGCTGGTTGTTAGCCTGCCACTGGCGTCCCTGTAGGCACCTCTGGATTGACCCTGCCTCTTGAGCGCCTATTCCTGCCTCTCGAGCTCTGGAGGTGTCTGGAAAGGACCAATTCTTGGAAGGCCAGTTCCTGCTAAACCTTGGAGGCTGGACCTGCAAGAAATCCTTGACTGTCTGGACAGATTTTGCTTTCTCTTCCACCTTCTTCAGCACCTGCTGTGCAGGGGAACCAAACAAATTGAGCTTATCCATGGGAGCATCTAGGAGCTTTGATTTAACATGGTCTGGTAAGGACTGCTCTTTTAACCATGCATGTCTTCTGATCACTGTGCCAGTCATGGCTGATCTAAAGGAAGCCTCCAGTGCATCATAGCCGCATTTTAAAGAATGATTACTGACCTGCTGAATGTTATGTACCATTTCCTGTACAGATTTTTTGTCTAATGGTTCATCCGAGGACAGCTTTTTAGTTAACTGGTCTAACATAAATTCCTGATACTGAATCATGTGGAATTGACAGTTCAAGGCCCTAGCAGAAAGAGTAGCAGAAGTGTAAACTTGTTTACCCCATCTCTCTAAGGCCCTAGATTCCCTTTCAGAGGGAAGGGGGTTTTTGGCAGAGGTAGCTGCTACAGCCTTGGGTCCCTGGGAGATAGTTTCGGGATCTGCAAAAGGGGCCTTATACAAATGATAATGTGTGTCCGGAACCCTGTAGTACCTATCGGGCTTAGCAGGGGCCGGAGGAAGAGAATCAGGAGCAGTGCAAGCATCATTAAATGCATCATCCACAACAGTAAGTACTGGAGGAATGGCTAAAGGCCTATGCTGTGGTAAATGCAAAAAGGTTCTAAGCCTTTTCCTAGAGTCTGAAAAATCCTGGCCCTGCCAAGTCATCTGAAGAAAGTGGCTCAGGGGGCTCTACTCTAGTCCTCTTCTCTGGAGGTGGGTGAGAGGCCCTGCCTGGATGTGGTTGGGATCCCCGGATCAAAGAAATGAGATCCTCTGCTAGACTAAGCATTCGTGAACTAGAGCTAGGCCTGTGAGAGGGGGTCTTAGTAGGCACCGTTTTGGTAGTTTTTGCTGCTTTAGCCCTGGCAAAGGCCTTAATCGACATGGATGCAGGTGGCCTAGCAGCTCCACGTGCAGGGGTAGAAATATCCAAAGGGATAGTATCAGATAAATCCTGTGAGCCTGCAAGAGCGGGTGGGATTTCAGTAGCAGATTCTGCCAAGCTGGAAGAGGCCTCGGTAGGAGGCAAGCTTTCGGCTGAAGGAAGAACCGTGGACTCTTTCAGCCGAAACAGAGACACTCGCGGCTGGCTTAATCGCGGTTTCGGCCGAAACCGCGGACCGCGAGTGTCGGTCCTTTTCCTTGCGCTTTTTAGAAATTTGCGTAGTCGGAGTATCCGTCGGCATAATGTAAGCAAAAGCGGAGCCGAAAAACTCTTCAGCAAATTCCAACCGACGTCTAAGCGTCCGTCGGTTGAAAGAAGCACAGGCTAGACAAGCTGCTACGTCGTGGTCTGGGCCTAAGCAAGATAAGCAGTAAGAGTGGAAATCTTCATGAGGTATTTGTTTCCCACAAGTTAAACAGTTATTCACTTTTTCTGACATCGGCTGAGGCAAGAAAGAGTCCCCAGCGGGGTACTTAGCTTTTTAGAAGTCTTCGGTAGTAGTAATCTCTGGTTCTGACCGACCGGCACTTGCGAACAGCTTCTGCTTCGGGCGCCACGCAGCAAGAAATACTGAGGAAAATGGCGTCGGCTGATGCCTTTATACCCGAAGAACTGCAGCTATGACGTCGGGTGAAGTGCGACATCAGCCGAGGCCAGACCCAGACTTTGGAATCCGGCCGACCGAAGGGCTGCCTGACGACAGGACAACCCATTTGTAAGGACTGCAGATGCATCCTTGAAGGACATCTGCCATGCACTTTGTGAACACTCTGGGGGCTGTAGAGAGTCCGAAGGGCAATACTCTGAACTGGTAGTGACTGGCTCCCGCATGGAAGCAAAGGAATCTTCTTGACTGTCTGTCCACTTTTATGTGGTAGTACGCATCTTGAAGATCTATCTAGCACATCCAATAGTCTTTTTCCAAAAGCACAAGGATAGACTGTATTGTGACCATCCGGAATTTTTGTACTTGTTCAATACACTGAGATCCAAAATTGGTCTCCAGTCCCCAGTTTTCTTTGGCACCAAAAATAGTCTTGAGTAGAATCCGGATCCTATCTGGTTTTGAGGGACTATTTGGATGACTCTTTCTTAGTTTTAAAATCTCTATAGCTGCTTCTTCTCTGACTGGATGGAACGTCGGGTAAGTTTGTTAGCGTAGCGGGACAAAGGTCGAAGGGAATATGATAACCTCTGGTTATAATCCTTTGTACCCAAGAACCGGTGATGATTTTTAGCCAGGCAGAAGGGTACAACGAGAAATGACCCCCAACCACTTCCAGAGGAAAGCAGTTGGGGCGCTCTTCAGGAGAACTGGTATGGTTGGCCAGGGAAAGAGTCCCTTGAACCCTGGTTTCGCGGACCCCCCCCCCTGCCCCGAAAAGGGCATCTTCCCTGTGAGAGTTTCCCCCTCTGCCTCTAGGGGAGAACTCTGCCTGTGTGTCACGGAACCCTGAGACTTTTTGTATCATATCTTCCCACTCTTCTGGTTTCTGGAGAAAACCCATTGAGGGGAAGAATAACGGACACCCATGGCAGAAAGGGTCTAAACATCCTGCTTACATCTGGCCAGTGTGCTTTTAACCTTGGGTCCAAACAATGAAGAGGCTTCGATGGGAGCGTTGAGAAAGGAAGCCATGAAGGGTTCTGCGAAATTACACAAGCGCATCCAGGCGCATCGTCTCAGAACAATGCCTGAACTCGCCGCTCTAGCTGCTCCTTCTGATGCGTGAGATATCAGGCGCATGGAGGAGTTAGATATCGATTCAATGGCGGCTAGCTGAGAGGCCAGTTTGTCACTGACCTCATCAGACACAGCTCCAGCCAAAGTTTCAGAGAGCTCAGAAATTAAATCTCTTTGAAGCCTGGTAAAGTGTGCCATATAGTTCAGGGACCTGATTGCAAAGGTTGCTGATGCAAAAGTATGCTTCCCTATTCAGTCCAGAGCCTGGGACTCTTTGTTGGGCGGATGGAGTGTCTGGCTTTCTTCTTCCAAGTCCTTTTTAGTTGCGGCCGCCACCATCAAGGCATCTACAGGAAGAACTTTGGATCAATAGGGATCAGGGGCCTCCGGGAACAGCCTCAACGGTGTCAGGAGCCTTCCACGCACGCTGCACGACAAGCTGGACCAGTTCATCGGCAGGTGGAGTAACCCAGGAGGTAGGGGGCCAGGTGCGAAAGGCCTGCAGGAACACAGATTCTTCAGAGATCGGGTTCGAGGGCTCCCAGTCACCTCTCTGTAAGAATTTCAAGAATTTCAAGAATATCACCAAAGGACACCTCCGAGGGTGAGCGAGGGGACCCTTTCCCCATCATCAAAGTCTGTGTCTTCAGTAAGGGATTCCTCTGTGGAGTCCATGTGCTTCCTCTTGCTCTTTTGATGAACTTCCTCAGAGGGAGAAGCTGGTTAAGACAGCACAAAAGGGGTTTCCTGTGGGAGTATATCCTGAGGCCCTTGTGGTCGGTGTCCGCCAGAAGCTACTTGTGTACATTGCGGTCCAGAGGAGGGCGGGGAGAGTGATAGCACAGGATCACCAGCTGACGCCAGAGCCTTCTCTATTAGTTGGAAGGCCGGTCCACCTGAAGAGGGTTGAGGCTCAGCCTGCTGACTCAGAGTCCCTGGATGGCTGTGAAACACCAAATTACGTATGCAACAGCTGACATCCTGGGTCATAGCAAAACTCTCCTACCACGAAGGCAACTGCGGCTCCTTAGTGAGGTCCATAAAGGGAACTATAGAGGGGGAAGACTGTGCTATATCAAGGGACTTCAAAGGCAATGAAGGAGGAGAATAAGTAGGGGTCTTTGGCAAAGGGTGTTTACCTCCCGAGGAAGGATAGGTCCTGGGGGGCAGGATACCTCTGGCCAAAAGTACTTGATCCAAAAGATGCAATAAGTCATGTTCAGACAGGCTTCTAGTGGATTTCACAGACACGGCTGAAGGGGAGTCAGGTCTATCCAAAGATGGAGCAAGCTCGGTGCCCACCTCGGAGGTCTGCACTGAAAACAACGGGGTTGTAAAAGACTGAACTACAGGTGCCTGCACCGAGGAAATCAACTGTGCTGAAGTCATGGTCTGCACAGACGATAAGGTCGGTACCGAAGTGGTTGTCGGCACTAAGGCTGGAACAAAAATATCGGAGCCGATAACTGAATTGTCGGTGCTGAGAGGGAGGTCAGTGTCGGGTAAGTTGTCAGAGCCGAAAGGGCAATGGGCATTGAAAAATCCATCAACATCATAACAGTCTGCATCGACTGGACAGTCTGTGCCGGTAAACAAGTCTGAACTGAGGAGCCCCTTGGTACCGATACGGTAAAGGGCACGCTAGTCAGTCCGGAAGTCACAGATGGCGATGGTCTAGGTACCGAAAGCGCTGGAGCCAAAGAAGTCAAATCCAAAGTGGAAAACTTAGCTTTCTTGGATCTCAGATTGTGGGAGTCCCCAGCAGGGGATGAAGGTGTTCATCACTCTTTTTCTTATGGGATCTTGGAGGGGTTTGAAGCCTCTGACCCAGAAACAGCCTCTGAAAAAGGAGATTTAAGTAGCCCTTTCAATATCAATTTATTTCTTCTCTCAATCATCATCCTGTTAGAGAAATTCTTACAAATCCCGCAGGGCATGTCAACTGTTAAATGAGGCACACCCAAGCAATACACACACACAGGGAATATGCATCTGAAGTAGGTAATTTATGGCCACAATCTGAACATCTTTTAAATCCTGGACTACCTTTTTTATCTGCCATGTTAGAAAGAAAGAAAGGAAAACCAGAAAAAATACCAGCAATGGTACAAGAATTACCTGAAGGTAAGAAGGAAAGGGGGTTTACCAACGATGGTAAAAAAGAAATTACCTCGCTGTAAAGAGGAGGAAAGGAATTGAAAAGATTCAAGAAAGGATAGTTGCTAAATGCGATAAGGTAAGAGAAAACTATCTAATAACTTTTCTGTGAGAAAAGGTTGTTTTAGGATTTAGTATGACAAAAAATATTGTACTTGGCTCAAGAGAAGTAGCTTGACATGACCAAATGGCGACTCGGCAAACGAAATCTGGGGTAACAGGGAGAGGGGAATTCCGGGTAAGAGTTGTAGCTCAAGTGTTTGTAGCTGACGCGAGCTTGGAAGATGGCCGGCTCTGTTCCAAGGTCGGAACAAACACTCACACGTAAGGAATGACCGAGGATTAACAATATCAGATCAACTTTGTGAGCTTTGAGGAGCATCTATTTAAGCAGAGGCAGGTGGTAGCAATGGGTGCATGTTGTGCCCCTGTCTTTGCTAACATAGTGCTAGCTCAGTGGGAGGACCTTTTCTCTTTAATTCACCTTTCAAAGACTGTTGGGTGCTCTATGGCCTATCTTTAGATGATGTGGTGCTACTTTGGAAAGAGAGTGAGCATAGGCTGAATGAATTCTTTCAATATATTAATGAAATAAGATTTTCTGAGATTTACCATGTGTATGGACAGAGATGTGCTTCACTATTTGGATGTCACCATTAGAAAGGATTACAAGGTTTTCACATCACATCTTTATAGGAAGCCGACTTATTCCAATTCCTTGCTGCACTTTATAGGAAGCCTACTTATTCCAATTCCTTGCTGCACTTTATAGGAAGCCTACTTATTCCAATTCCTTGCTGCACTTTATAGGAAGCCTACTTATTCCAATTCCTTGCTGCACTTTATAGGAAGCCTACTTATTCCAATTCCTTGCTGCACTTTATAGGAAGCCTATTTATTCCAATTCCTTGCTGCACTACAATAGTTGGCACCCTACACATCAAAAGAGAGCCTTGGTTAAAGGCCAGTTTGTAAGATTGGCCAGAATGGTTTCTGTACTGGAGGACTTTCTCCAGGAATGAGAGATCCTGGAAGATATGTTAACTAGAAGGGGGTACCCGAAGGAGATGGTGGTCAACATGAGTGAGGTTCAGATGAAAAGGAATGAAGGGGTGTATTGTGTTGGACACCACCACTGCCATGTTACAAACACTTGGGCAGGGGAATAGAGAGAGTTATGGTAGGGCATTTGTACTAGCATATAGCATTGACTACTATGACATTTGTAATAGTGTCAAGAAATATTGCAGAATTTTCAGAATGGACCCAGAGTTGCTTTCAGTGTTAGCAGAAAAAACGGCCATTGTATACAAGGAGGAGGCTTCATTCAAGGGGTGTTGGGAGAGTAGCTGTGGTGGAAGGGCTAATGGAGGATGTTTTAAATGTGGAAGATATGCCCAACGTCAACATGTAGTTCACCAAGGTAGAATTACTATTGTGAACTTTGGCACTATTAAACCTCCTAAAAAATATTTTTGTTATTCCAAAGGAGTTGTATATGTTGCAGTATGTCAGGCATGTGGCAGTCATTATGTGGGGAAAACCAAGGGCTAGGATCTACGAGCATATTTATGAAATTAATCATCAATGAAAAGAATGCCCTACAGAGACATATTAGGGAGAATCAAACACATGCGTTTAAATTTTGTGCCATAGATCATGTTGACATAGGACCTAGGGATGGGCCAAGTGACAAATTTTTAGAATTCAGAGACATAAATTGGCAAATTAAACTCAACTCTGATGAAAAGCCTGAACTCAATGACAGACTGTCATTAAGTTCTTATTTGAAATTGAAAGTAGCATATTTTTTATGAATTTTATGATCTCATTTGCAATATTCAATATGTTTTGTGAGTTTGTAAGAGAGCAGTGAATGAATGTAATATGCTTTTTATGTTGTGCTGTATGGGTATGTGTTTTAACAAATGGGTGGTACTGAAATGAACTAATTAAGAAAGGGGTGGAGAAATGGGTATATAGTGTGTTTGTGCACTTTATTTTTTATTCTGAAGAAGTCTGAAACAAGCAAGACAAAAGCATTTCAATTAAACTGCAAATACACCAAGTACCTGGTGTAACTGGCTTGTTTTTTCAGTTCTCGTGTTTGCTGAGTTGCTGTGTGTTTTCATTTACTAGTGTTGGTACTGACTATACATTTTTCAGGTACCACTGGAACTTTTGCATGTGCATTATTGCTAGGGGAAGCATAGGGATGGTGGCTGCCATCAACCCCAGGAGTTGCAGGAATTGTCTTGCAGATAGCCAAGGAGCTAGTAAAAGGTTTTGGAAGGGATTGGAGAGTGACAAGACTTTGCCCTGGTGAAGGAAAGCTTGCATCAGGTCTGTTCTGATCCTGCAGCCCTGAAAGATTTTGTCATGCTGCAGGAGTAAGGAGGATTATAAGTTGAGGGTGAAACCCAGGTTTTGTAGAAGGAAGGTGGTGAACCTGAGGTGATTTTGGAGGTGGTCTTCTGTTTCTGCTAGAAGGAGAATGTTGTCTAGGTAGGGATAGATGTGGACACCTTTGGGTCCTGCAGTAAGCAATGGCTGGGGCTAGGCATTTTGTGAACAGCCTGGGTGTAGTATTTAAACCAAAGGGCAATGCTGTAAACTTAAAAATGAGAGCAGGGTCCAATAAAATGTAAGAATTTTCTGTTGGAGGGTTTTAAGGGAATATGGAGATAAGCCTCCTTTAGATCTAGAGTGGCCACGAAGGCCTGGGCTAGGATTAAAGGGAGAAGAGTTTGAATGAATAGCATCCTGAATGATGGTACCTTTAGGAATCAGTTTAGGAAGGATACATCTAGTATTGGTCTCGAAGGCCCATCTTTTTTGGGGACCAGAAAGAGTAGAGTAAAATCCTTTTCCTTCCTGTCCCGGAGGGACAGGTTCTATTGTTCCTAATCTTAGGAGGTCTAGTAGAATGTGAGGAAAGAGGTGGATTTGATTTTTTGGGGGAAAGGGGATTAGCTTTTCCTTCCAAGAAAGGAAGTATCCATTTTGAATGATAATCAGTACCCATTGGTCTGAAGTGATGGTTTTCCAAAAGGAGAGGCAGTGGGGGAGGTGGGCTGACAAAGGTAACTGGGCAGGTGGGTCACATTGTTGGGCGCACTTCTATCCTGAAAAGGCTGCCTTGGAGTAGGTTGTGTGCTAACTGATCAGGAGTAGGTTTGTCTCCTGGGTTCCTCTCCTGTGCCTGGTAGAAAAGAGGATGCCAGAAGAAGGAGTTCTCCTGACAAAAGTCGTCTTTGCAGGATAATTCCTGTAGTACTTAGGAATAGGAGACATGAACAAATGTTTGATGTCCTGCAGCTTCTTACTTTTCTCCGGCATTTTCGCTCTTCAGTGTGTTCGACATTATGAACTTTCGTTCATATAATATACACCCGACTGGACCTGGTAAAGATAGACCCTTTAGACGAATAGGCTAAGGAAATACACTTCAAAATCCAACAAGAAATAGTAACCTTAGAAACTGCCTGACCCTATCTGTTTAGAGGAAATGCCACAAACAGTCAGATTTGCGGAAACTCTTCTATCCAAGAAGAACTGTAACGGTCTATGAACATCAAGCATATGTAGCAGATACTTCCCTTTATTAGAAAAATTAGGGAAGAAAAATGGCAATTGAATTGACTGATTCAAATTCACTTCTGTCGCTATCTTTGGCATGAAGGAAGATCTGGTCTGGAGAGCCACTCTGTCTTTATGAAACATCATGTAAGGTGGTTTGATAAGAGAGCCTGCAACTCAAACTTTTCTTGACGAAGTTATGGCCACTAGAAAGGCGGTCTTCCATGACAACAATTTCATATTGCAGCATTCTCATAGGGGCTCTGTGTAAGAGATTGCAGCAGAAAAGAAAGGCCCCAAGGGGGAAAAAGGATCCTTGACAGGAGGCCAGAGGAGAAAAAACCTTCAAAAATGCCTTACAAAAGTGAAGAGGAAAAACTGGGTTCCTCGCAAACATGAAAATTAGAAACAGCCCCCAATTTTACTTTGACAGTAGAGAAGCTTGCCACCTCTTGAAAAATTGAAGACAAAAACAATAAAATATCTGGGATCGGAGAAGGGGTCCAGATTTCACTGCTTGGCCCAAACAGAAAACCTTTTCCATTTACTTGCGTAAACCTTTCTGGTGGATGCCTTTTTGAAAGGTCAGAATAATGTCCTCAATGAGTGATTCAAGCCTGGACTGATTCAAGATTACAGGAAGTGGACAAACCACACTGTCAGATGAAGAGTCTGATGGTTGGGGGATGGAAGTTGGGAGGGATGGGAAATCAGATCCGGAAGGGGATCTAGTACCCAAGGGAGGTACTTCAGATGAAACCGTAGGATGGGAAACCACACCTGCTGAGGCCAAAAGGTGGTGATGAGGATCAAGGTGGCCTTGAGGCATTGAGCTTTCTGAAGCACTCTTGGAATGAGAGGTATAGGATGGTAGGCGTAAGAGTGACTCAGAGGCCAATTGTGAACAACAGCATCCCTGGCGGACTTCCCCCACAGGAGCAATCAGGGCGAAATACTGGCTGCATTTGTGGTTGTGAACCCTCTCCCCCAACCTCTAGAAGCAGGCTCATACGGAGTGTCCTGAAAAGAAGACGGCAGTTTGTGAAACCACATTTTTCTGGTCCCTCATTGCACCTTGGAGAAGGAGCACTGAGGGGTAGAAAACTTGATTCTCACAGCCGACAAGGTCTTGCCTTCCTGCTCACTGTGGGTGAGTGTTTCTTTAACTGAAGGACCAAAGAGTGTAGATCCATCTAATGGGACGTTGGTGAAGGACGCCTTAAAGGACTCTGCAAAGGTGCAGCCAGGCATGGTGCCAAACAGCAACGCCTGTACTAGCCACTCAAGAGGCACCTTTGGAAATCAGCCTCATCAAGGAGAGGGACTATATACTACCTACAAAATAACTACAGCAAGCTACCAAACACAGACAGAAATTAAGCCAAAAGGAAGAGAATTTAAGGTACTTATCCCCACTAGAAACTCGAGCCAGAGAATCATGTCTGATACTGAGCGCAGCCAACAAGATCTGAGGGGTTAGAGGGCAGCAAGGGATCATGGGAGTGGTAGGAGCTCAAGCCTAGAAGCTGTCTGTAAAGTTGCCAGCAAGTATCTGAAGTCGGATCCTACAACCCAAGAGTGAGGAATAGTGGCAGATGTTCATAGGTGTGTACTAGGCCAATGGCCCTGGAGCCTTTACAAGCCCAGTCCATAGAAGTGCCTTGGCATCATGCCGCCATTAGTTCCAGGTGCCTTTATCAAGAAGTGCCACTGGAGTGATCCCCGGGTGAACTTTCTATTTCCCATCAACTCATCAAGATCTCTCTTGAAAAAGGCCAGTGAGGTTCTCTGCTTGATATGTAGGAGAACTCTATTCCACAGCATGGGCAGTCTCTGGGTTATGAACCTGTCCCTCCAGCATGTTCGGTTGATTGTGGTAATGAGGTTGATGTCCCTGGAGCGTGTGGTGTGGAGGGATTGGGATTTCTTTAGGTGTAACATTTCTAATATGGCTGGGTCAGACATGGCTCTGTAAGTCAAGCAGAGATCGCCTCTTAATAGACGATATGAGACAGAGAGAAGATAAAGTTTTTTTTGAGTCTGTCCATGTAGGGCATGTGTTTAAGGCCTAGGATCCTCTTTGTGAGGTACTTTTGTGGCCTTTCCAGCTGTTGCAGGTGTTTAGTAAGGTACATGCCAAATGGGGCATTATACTTGATGATTGGCCTAATGAGGGAAGAGTAGAGATAATGAGCGCTTTCTTCCTGGATGCAAAACCCTTGGTAATGAGATGTGCCACAGGACTTTCTGACCACAGTTGCAATGTGGTGGTCGAAGGAGAGGTTGCTGTCAGCCTGTGTCCCAAGATCTCTTATAATGCCTTCAGTGGGCTACCATCAATGTAGTAATTAGTGGGAAATGAGTTTTCCCCAAAGGGAATGACAAAGTACAGCTGTGTACACTTACCAAAAATGTAGATAGAGTGTATTCACTCTTGCAGTCATCACATTTGTGTTATCCCTGCCAGGGTAGCCATTGGCCAGCCCGAATAACAGAGGCTTAGTATTTCTGTGTCTGTTCCTGTTACTACAGGACTGACGTTGGTTCGTCAATAGTATAAAATAAGGCAGCCAATGCCATTACATCAGTTTTTCTTGCCCTGTCAGGAGCCCCCAAGTGGGAGCCAGGTTATGGTAGAAGAACCCCACCAGTAGAAAGTACATACGTTGTAAGGAGAGAAAGAAAGAGGGGGATGGAGGGATGGAAACCAGGACTGCAACAGTGAATACACTGGAATATCTACATTTATGGTAAGTGCACACAACTGTACTATGTTCTTCGTGTTTCACTGTTGCAGTCATCACATTTGGGTTGATTCCCAAAGCTGAGGAAAAGGGCTGGAGGCAGTCAAGGAGACTAGGGGCTGGCTAGAATGCCCTGCAAGACTGCAGTGGCAAAAGCCTGCCCTGGATTTGGAGAAGATAGGCAGGTGGTAATGCTTGGTGAAAGTGTGAACAGATGTCCAGGTGGCAGCTTCCAGGATGTCCCTGCTGGGGACTCCTCTGAGGAAAGCTGCAGAGGTGGAGGCTGCTCTGGTGGACTGAGTCCTGACCCCCTTAGGGGTGGTTTTCCATGTTACTGGTGACAGAAATGGATGCAGTGTGCTATCCATTTGGAAGCTGTTTGGAGATGGCTTTGCCCTCTGCCCCTGCAGCAAAGCTAACCAGTAATTGATCAGACTTTCTGAATGATTTAGTCCAGTCTAGACAGAATCTGAGCTGTGTGTGAATATCTAGAGTGTGCAGGATCCTTTCCCCTTTGTTTTGTGGGTTACGGAAAAAGGTGGGCAAATTAATGGATTGGCCGAGAGCCACACTGGACACCATTTTGGGCATGAAGGATGGGTTAAGCCCTGAGGGAAACCCTGTCAGCATGGAAGATGATGAAGGGCTCCACAGCCAAGAGTGCTTGTAGCTCGGAGACTCTTCTAGCTGAAGTGATGCCAGAGAAAAGCTGTCTTCCAGGAGAGAAATTTTAACCCTGCTGAAGATGCTGGTTTCAAGGGGGGCAGGGTGAGCTTTTCCAACAAAAAGTTAAGGTCCCAAGCTGGGGTAGGTGCTCTTCTGGGTGGCCTCACGTTGCTTGCCCCTCTTAGGAATTGTTTGATCAGAGTGTGTGAGAAAAAGGGGCTGCTCGGTGTGGAAATGAGCAGAGATAGCAGAGGCATGAATTTTAATAGAGGAAAAAGAGAGACCACTGTATAACAGGTCAGCCAGGTAGTCCAGGATGCGAGACAGGGAGGGCTGTGCCATACCGACTCCCTTAGCCTGAATCCAGGTGCAGAACCTTTTCCATTTGTCAGCATAAGACTTTCTAGTGTTAGGGCGTCTGACCTCAAGTACATCTAAAACCTGTTTACTGACATTGGCAGATTGATCAGTGGTCAGGGAATAAGCCAGGATGCCAAATTGAGGGTCTGCAATTGGGGATGCAGAAATTCGCCTTCCCTCTGGGTCAGGAGGATTGAGGTCTGAGTGAGATGCCATGGTGTCAGTGGGGACAGGCTGCGCAGCAGTGGGTACACTAGTGCTGATAAGGCCAGTCTGGAGCAATAAGAATTGTCCTTGTATTTTCCTCCCTTATTTTGAGCAGTACCCTAGTGATGAGAGGTAGTGGAGGAAAGGCATAGACCGATAGATTGACCCAGGAGAAGAACAGGGCATCCACTTTCCAAGCCATGCAGTGATGCTCCCTGGTGCAGAACTTGCTGAGCTGATGGTTGGTGTGGGAGGCAAAGAGGTCGACCTTCGGGGCGCCCCATTTCTGAATTATTAGAGTGAAGGTTCTTTTCTTTAGCTGCCACTCGTGTGGGTCCAGAGGATTTCTGCTTAAGTGGTCTGCCAAAGAGTTTAGAGAACCTGGCAGAAATTGTGCTAACAGGTGGAGATGCATGGCAGAGGCTGTGTGCCAAAGGATCATGGCCAGCCTGCATAGAGGGTAGGAGTGAGTCCCTCCCTGCTTGTTGATATACCACATCACAGTGGTGTTGTCTGTTTTGATCAGGAGCACCCCTGGGAAGAGAAGGGGCCTGAAAGCGGTCAATGAGTGCTGGACAGCTAACATCTCTTTTTGGCTGATGTGCAGATGGATTTGCTGTGGGCTCCATTGGCCCTGTATGCACCTGCTGTCCAGGTGTGCACCCCCAAGCATTCATCTGTGGTGAGGGTCTGGGCAGTGGGGCGTGGTGAGAAAGGTAGTCCCTTGTTGTGGGAGTATGCTGCTGCCCACCAAAGAAAATCTTTCCTTAGGCAAAGTATCACTGGTATAAGAGTTTCCAGGTCTTGAGTGTTGACACCAAAGGCTTTTTAGGTACCATTGAGGTTTCCTTACATGCAGTCTGGCATATGGAATAAGTAGAATGCAAGATGCCATGAACCCCAGAGCTTGCAGGATTATCCTTGCAGATAATTGGGGTCTGGTGGCTAGTTGAGAGAAGTAGGCTGTCAGCTAAGTTTGCTTTTCTGGTGTAAGGAATGCCATCTGGGATGCTATGTCCAGGCTTAATCCCAGGAATATAATCCTTGGGGTGGATACTAGTTTGGATTTCATTTCACTGATAGTGTAATCCTAGGGAGGTCATAAGAGACTTTACAAAAGTAAGGCAGCTTTTCTTGTCTGCCTGAATTAGGCAGGCAACTAAGTTGAGTAAATTTTGGATATTCCTTGGTCTGCAATGGCAGGAGCCAGACATTTTGTGAAAACTCTGGGAGCAGTAGATAAGCCAAAGGGAAGTGTAGAGAATTGAAAGTGCAGAGATCTTGCCCTGAAGTGGAGATATTTCCTGCATGATTCCCTGATAGGAATGTGGAGGTAGGCCTCTTTTAGGTCTAGGGTGGCTAGCCAAGCAACCTTGGAAAGCATGGGTAGCAGTTGCTGGAGGATGAGCATTTTGAATTTTGGTATCACTAGGAAGGTGTCTAGAATGGATAAGCTAGAGTATGGGGTGCCAGGTGCCCTCTTTTCTGGGTACCAGATAAAGTCTGGAGTAGAAACCTTGGCCTTTCTGTTCTGCAGGAATGTGCTCTATTGCCCTCAGAGAGCAGGGAAAGGACTTGCTTTTGCACCTCTGCCCACAGGTTTGGAGGTAGATCTGCTAAACCCTTTGGGGTTGGAAGAGTGTGGAAAGAAAATTTTTATCCTTGGGACACTATGTTGAGGACCCAGCGGTCATTGTTAATGATGGCCCAGGTGCTTGCGTGAAAGGAGAGTTTTCCTCCCAGGGGTAAGTGAATATGGGCAGAGGGAGGGAGTGGCTTAGAACTCCCTGGTTTTGAAGTACAGGAATTCCACTATTTTAACCTCTGCATTCCCTGTGGCTGCTGTCTGGGGGGTCTGGGCTGAACTGACCTGGTGGGAGAAGGAAAGGACCAGTGCTTGGAGGGGCAATGTCTGCTGAACCTGGGTGGCTGGACCTGTAAGAAATCCTTAATTGTCTGCACAGATTTAGCTTTTTCTTCCATCCTCTTTAAGACCTCCTCTGCCTTAGTGCCAAATAAGTTGTCTTTGTGCAAGGGTGCATCCAAAAATTTAGATTTAAGATGCTCTCGCAAGGGTTGTTCCTGAAGCCATGCATGGCTTCTAAGGACAGAACCGGTGACTGCTGCCCTGCAAGAAGCTTCTAGGGCATCAAAACCACAGTGCAAGGTGTGCTTAGTCACCTGACTTGCAAAATGCATTAACTCTTGTAACTCTTTAGATTCTGCACAAGCAGGAAAGAAAGACACTTTTTGTTTGAGGAGTTCCATGGTATGTTTCTGAAATTTTAGCATATGGAACTGGCAATTTAGTGCACCAATAGCAAGAGTAGCAGAGGTGTATACTTTTTTTACCCCATCTGTTTAGTGCTCGGGAATCCCTATCTGAGGGGGTGGGATTCTTAGAGGTTGCTTTGATTCTTTTAGGCCCTTGAGAAATTACCTCAGGGTCAGCAGTAGGATTTTTGAAAATAAATTTGTGAGAGTCAGGGACTCTAATAATCAGTCAGGTTTTCTGGGTGCAGGATGGAGGATGTCAGGAGTCAAATTGGACTCCAGGAAAATATCATCCACAACATCCAGGACTGGGGGAATGGCCAGGGGTCTGTGCTGTGGAAGATCTAAGAATTCCCAAAGTCTCTTTTTAGACTGAGGGTAGCCCTGACATTCCCATTGGAAATGTCCCCTTAAGGTATGAAGGGTTTCCCCAAATGAATAGTCCTCAGGTGGAGAGGCTGAAGGAATGGAATCCTCTGCATCAGAATCCTCACAAGCAGAGAGGGGTTGCGTGTTTTCATATTCAGATGCATCAGAGTCATCAGACTCCTCCTCAGACAAAACTACTGGAGATAGATCTCTTTCTTTTGGAATGGGTAACTTGGCTTCCCCTGATCAGCATGATAAGGTCTTCTGCCATTTTAAGCATTTGAGACTGAGGCAAGGAAGTTGGTGCCTGAGATTGGGGTCGTCGGTTACTTGGGTGTGGTTCATAACCTGGGCCTTAGAAACTCGGTCGTTTTCGAAAGAACGGTAGACGCGAAAGTAGTAGTTGGTTTGTGTCGAGAATTGGTATTACGAAGTACTTCCTTAGAAGCCGGTACCTGCTCAGCAGCACTGGACCCATTCCAGGGAGACACAACCGCAGGATCCTTAGTCGAAGAGTTTTGCGACATACCAGACTCCAAAAGGGTCTCAGTAGTGGCCTGTGAATCCACAGAAACTGGCATCAGGGGCTGCGAAAGCACCTCACTGAGGACCACAGAACTGACAACTAGCTTAACGGAAATGTCGGTAGGTTTGGACCTGTGCGGTCTCTGTCTTTATCCTTACATTTTTTTCAGATATGCTGTCCGATGGTTTAGCAAAGCCATATCGGAATTCGAGGACTGTAAGTGAAAATATCTAACTACAATAAGGGCCCGAAGACGTATACTTCTGGCTTTGAACAAAGCACAAAAACGACAGCGTGGGATGTTGTGGTCTGGGCCTATGCAAGTGACACAGTAAAAATGAAAGTCTCGGTGTGGTATTTATTTCCAAAGGCGAGACAATTAACTTTTTTTGACATCGGTTAGTTCAAGAAAAAAGGATCCCCAATGGGGTACCTCATAGGTTCATAGATTAGTACTAAGCTAACTGCCCTTGCGAGCCATTTTAAGCTTAGCCAATTATCCCTTGCGATGCACAAACCCTGAACCTTGTGTTTGTAAGGCAAACACCTTAACCATTAGGTCACCCTCCCAACCCTACTTAGCTTTAAAAGACTTCAGCTTCAATTCGGATGACAAAACTCAGGTAGCAGCCGACCAGCACTCATGCGAACTGCTTCTGCTTTGGCTCCGTGGCAAGAAAGACTGGGGTTAATGGCATCGGCTGCCTTATTTTATACTACTGATGACCGGACATCAGTCCTGAAGCGACAGCAACCAACGCAGAAATACTAAGCCTCTGGTATTCGGGCTGGCCGAGGGCTACATTGGCAGAGATAACCCAAATGTGATGACTGCAACAGTGAAACACAAAGAAAATTGCATTTTTTGGCATTAAGCTTAAGGCCATGGTTTCGACACCAGTCTCAGTGAGGCCTTTCTGTAGGATGTCTACATCACTTAGGGAGTTAATAATGGCTCCCAGCTTGCAATCTTCAGTGAACTTGGCCAGCCAGAGTCCCTCCATGTTGCCCTGGCCTTCTGAGAAGTAGATGCCAAACAGAGGACCCAGGAGCGATCCCTGTGGGACTCCACTCATGACTGATTGGCAGTCTTGACTTGGAGTCTGCTACTTTCACACTGCGGATTCTAGCTGAGAGCCAATTTGCAAACCATCCTAGTTATATAGGGGTTGATGCCTAGTTTGGGGAGTCTATCAATAATTCCCTGAGTGGTGAATAGCATTAAAGACCTTGCCCAAATCGAGGTAGGTTGTATGAACTGCCTTGCCCTCATCCACAGCTCTGGTGACCAACTCAAAAGGAGTCAACCAGGTTGAGCAGGCATGATCTATGCTTCACAAAACCAAACTGCGTGGGATCCAGAGTTTGGCAATTCCCTATATCCTTGTTAATTAGGTCCAAGATGATGAGCTCCGTAGCCTTACATATCAGATTCGCCAAGCTAATGGGGCAATAATTCCCAGTGTCTGTAGCTGTTCCACCTTTATGGGGAGGGATGACTTTAGCAGTGTGCCATTCTGTATGGACAAAGGCCGAGGTGAGGCTGCGACTGAACAGGGCACACAGGTGTCCTGCCAGTTCACTTTGTAGTTCATGTAGAACACAGCCAAGGATAGTGTCGGGTCCCATGGAAGCTGTATTCTTGACCTTGGACAATGCAGCATGGATAACATCAGATCTGGCTATTTTTTAATGCTCCAAAGACTATGCAGCTAACTGATGTATTAGACGTTTGGCAGTTTCTTTTCAATTCAAAACAGATGAATAAAGCCCAAAGAAGAAAACAAGAAATAGAAGATATTATGATGCTCAATGTTTAAGTCAGACAGCACAGCTAATGGGACGTGCAGATTTAAACACAGCTAAGAGAACTAAGAAAACAAAACAAGTTATGAGACGCCAAGGTGCTTTTAGAACAGATATTTAAAGATCTAGTAAAATGCAGAATCTAGAGCAGAGAATACAGAATTATTCTGATTTGACACTTTAAAACACTGGTTAAAAATTACAGGTGGGTGCTAGAAAAAAAAGAGACACAAGCACGGACAATGATGCAGGAGAACTTTAGTAGGTAACCCCAAACTGTACTGACAGATACAAACTAGATCACAAACAGCATTTGAGTCGAGCTCTTCCTAATTCTGCAATAATGGTAATGGTGAAGCAGCATGTTTTGAAAACAGATACTCCTCAGGACAGAATTTTGGAAATCATTCTAAGACCCTTTCAGTCTAGGACAATGCTGTTCAATCAAGGTAGCAAAACGTTGTAGTGAAGAGAATGAATAGCTCCAGAAAAGGCCTGTAAATCCCTATGGATTGCCTTTCTTGGCAGCTGACAGATGAATACTGGCATGGACAATGCTTTTTAATTGCTGCAGATGAATAGTGTCATACAAAAACTGACCTGTACAAATTAACACCACAGTTATGCATTCACTTATAGATAGCTTTTATCTGCTTTTGAAATGAATCCTAAGACAATGTTGTTTGAGCTTACCCAGCATCGGTAGAAAGCAAAACACTAGATTAAGGAAAACAGGCAATCCATTACAAAAAAGGACTGCAGTTAAACTCCTAAATGTGATTTGAAGTTAAATAAGTAAAATACCAAAAGCAGCAATATTTTCTGTTCTAAAGTAACTGTATGATTCACTTAAGAGAGACAGAAAACATGCCTTGAATTCTGGTCAAAGAGTTATGACCAAAGCAGTAGGGCTTTCAGGACTGGCCACAGAGCCACCAAATAGACGCAAGTATTCTCAAAGGTTAAACATTCTCTAAAGGACCAGCCACAATGAAAAGTTTAAATATATATTAATAATAAAAAGACATGAAAACACAGAATATCTAATTACAATAAACACCAGAGTTTCATGTCACAGGAAATATTAAAATAACAGATAAATGGATTCACACAGATACAGAAAAACAGTATTTAACTAATCTCACTATATTTTTTTGACTGATCTAAAGAATTACTATTCCCTGGTCACTTACTGGAGCAAGACAAGATGAAGCAGGTGAGAGGTCCTTCTGTGTCACGTTCCAAAAGCAGACTGCAATGAGACGTCTGCCTCATCTAGTATCTAAACACTATTTCAGTGTACAGAATGACATCACACACATCTGGTCATTTGATTTCTGGTTCCCATACTACCCCATTACTGGAAACTAAAGCAGAATCTTGCATATATTTGTTACAATATAGCTTTGCTAAGATGCGTTACAGCATCTGGAAGCCATAAAACCATTTCAACGCTTCCACCCTTCCAGGCTAGCAACTAGTTCACTGCTACAGAGAATACAACAATGATTCATAACCCTTGTTTTCAGACATTTTGTCTCTGGCTGCAATCATAACTGTAAGATACAATCTTTATGGCCTACCAGGTAGTTTAATTTCAAACTATTTTTCAAAGTTAGAAGGACTGAGATTAATTTCTTCTCTTCCAGTATCCTCTGTTACAATATATTAATTTCAATAGTTATAATACAGTCTGATTTACAAGTGCATTTATTTTAACATAAGCAGCTTTACAAATACATTTTCAACACAAACATCTATACAAATCAGTTTGATATTCAAACATACAATTCTTTACTAAATTCCAGCTAGCAATGCTGGCATATGTTACGCAACTACTGCCCTACTTCTCCTGGCATAGTTGGCAATACCTCACAGTCACATCTAGTAAGCAGGAATTGCTGTTTAAAAGCATTGTATGATTGAAAGTATTCTTAATACTGCTTTTGTACTTGAAATGAATTCTTTAGTGGGGCTGTTTTTTTAATACATAGTGTTTTAGCCTTGTTCCTTTTTAAGCATTTAAAAGACATGTCTGGAGTGTTTCTCCCTGGGTCTCTCCTGAAACTAGGCTCTGTCCTAGTCTGACTTTCCAGGATAACAAATGTTAACTAACAAATAAATAAGTTAAATAAATAAAACAAGTCTTTTGGTGTTCCAAATGTTTTTATTTTTATAATCTGATTAAATGGAAGAAAATTCAGCAGTTGTTAAAGTGAAGAAAAATATGAATAGCCATTCTATAAGCTTAAAGTAAGATCTTTTGATAAGCAGTTTGGGGCATTTCAAGCTGTTGTAAGCCCCCTAAGAAAGGAGAGCGTACTCTAATGCTGTAGAATCTCAGATGAAACAGAGGAAGCTGCAGGTAGAAACAGCACACACAGGACAAAGAAAACAAACACTGCATGGACATATAATACTGGGAATATTTATGGACCACACAAGGAATCCTTGGGCACTACTAACGTTTCACACACAGAGCTCTGTTTGCCACAATGGCAGTATTCTTTTATGGGAAGATTTTTATCATGGTCACTGACCCTGTCTGAACAGGATGCCAGCAGGCAGTACAAACACAAATAATGGCATTAGGACAGGGCTAGAACTCATTTCAGTTAATTCAGAACAGGCAGCCTATACACCCCGAGGAAGACAGTAAAGGGGGAAGCATTTTAGACTATTGCTTGTATAGCCAGAAAGATCGACAGACATGGTACTTGATTCCTTACCTGACCATAGCCCAGTCAAACTAGACCCTGTCACGTCACACCCACAAGGCCATTAAGACCCTGCCCGATGGTGCTCCTAAGGACTCAACATGTATTTCCAGCCTATAGGCTTTTAACAGCTCTGGGGTCATAAGCCTGGTAACCTCCTGTGATCCTATGACTTAAGGAAAGGGTAGTGAAATTATTTAAGAGCTATTAGCATAGTTAGAAACTTCTTCAGGGCAGCTAGGGAGTTGGATAAAATGACAATGGAGTTTGATAACACAGCGTGTTCCTACGTATCTATTAAAATAGAGGAATTTAAGGCATGGGTAGTGAAATGACTCAAGACTTATTAGGGGAGATAGAAACATCTTCAGAAGGGATAGGAAATGAGTGGGACAATTATGGAGATTAAAAATGACACAAATGAGAGAAAGATGCATGGCAAAAGTATAACAGGAATTACTTACAGTGGATGACAGATTAAAGCACTGCAAATGGAATCTCAGAGAAAAGGAGCAACTGCTGAATGATAAAGGGAAATTAAGTGGGTATTTGGATAATATGCATGAATTTAGAAATGTTACTGTTAACTATTTTTGAGAACACTGGAGCACAAAACTTTTAGCACAATGATGTAGGCAACAATGTAGAAAGAACTTGTGCCAAACTTACAGAACCTACGGCAAGAAAATAACCAGAAATCGTAGAGATACAAGACATGCTTCAGAAATTCTATGAAATCTGTAAAAACAGAGGAATGGGGAAACTAATGAAAGGTACAAATGGAAAAAGGAAGATTTATCTACAGCAAGATTTGAGGAAGATGAGGCTCAGGAATTAATAAGCATAGGACGGGATGAGAAAATAAGGTGATGTATAATCAATCAACGCGGAAGTATCTATGTACAGATGGCATTCTTGTTGAAGTCTGTAAGTTAGCAGGGAAGAAAGAAAATATTTTGGAAGGTTTTTTTAGATTTTAAAAGGAAGGATATTACCAGCATCTTAGAAGAAAGCTGTGTTAGCTGTATTACCCAAACAAGGAAAAGCACCTTCAGACCCAGGTTCATATAAACCAAATTAAATTTTCAAACAGGATTATAAAATGTTTATGTCTTCTTCTTTTGGCTGCTCCCGTTAGGGTTCGCCACAGCAGATCAACTGTTTCCATTTCTTCCTGTCCTCTGCATCTGGCTCTGTCACACCAACCACCTGCATGTCCTCTCTCACCACATCCTTTAACCTTATCTTAGGCCTCCCTCTTTCCCTGTTACCTCGCAGCTTCATCCTTAGCATCTTTTTCCCAATATACTCTGCATCCCTCCTCAGCACATGTCCAAACAAATGTAATCTTGCCTCTCTGGCTTGTCTCCAAACCTTCCAACCTGGGCTGAGCCTCTAATACTTATTCCTAATCCTGTCCATCCTCGTCACACCCAGTGCAAATTTTAACATCTTCAACTCTGCCACGTCAAGCTCTGACTCCTGCCTTTTTGTCAATGCCACTGTCTCCAACCCATATAACATAGCTGGTCTCACTACCCTCTTGTAGACCTTCCCTTTCACTCTTACTGGTACTAGTTTGTCACAAATCACTCCTGACGCTCATCTCCACTCATTCCATCCTGCCTGTATTCTCTCCTTCACCTCACTTCCACACTCACCATTACTCTGAACTGTTGATCCCAAGTACTTAAACTCATCCACCTTCGCCACCGCTACTCGCTGCATCCTCACCATTCCTCTATCCTCCCTCTCATTCACACACATATTGTCTTAGTCCTGCTGACCTTCATTCCTCTTCTCTCTAGAGCATATCTCCACCTCTCCAGGGTCTCCTCCACCTGTTCCCTACTTTCACTACAGATCACAATGTCATCTGCAAACATCATAGTCCACGGGGACTCCTGTCTGATCTCGTCTGTCAATCTGTCCATCACCATTGCAAATAAGAAAGGGTTCAAAGCTGATCCTTGATGTAATCCCACCTCCACCTTAAACGCATCCATCACTCCCACCGCAGACCTCACCGCTGTCAAACTACCCTTGTAGATATCCTGTACCACTCTTACATACTTCTCTGACACTCCCGACTTCCTCATACAATACCACAACTCCTCTCTAGGCACCCTGTCATATGCTTTCTCTAAATCCCCAAAGACACAATGCAACTCCTTCTGACCTTCTCTGTACTTCTCCATCAACACTCTCAAAGAAACCATCGCATCTGTAGTGCTCTTTCCTGGCATGAAACCATACTGCTGATCACTTATAGTCACCTCCCTTCTTAACCTAGCTTCCACTACTCTTTCCCATAACTTCATGATGTGACTGATCTGTTTAATCCCTCTGTAGTTACTACAGCTCTGCACATCACCCTTATTCTTAAAAATCGGTACCAAAACACTTTCCCCATTCCTCAGGCATCCTCTCACTTTCCAAGATTTCATTAAATAATCTAGTTATAAACTCCACTGCCATTTCACCTAAACACCTCCATGCTTCCACAGGTATGTCATCTGGACCAGCAGCCTTTCCGTTCTTCATCCTCTTCATAGCTATCCTTACTTCCTCCTTGGTAATCCACTGCACTTCATGATTCACTATCCGCACATCATACAACCTTCTCTCCCTCTCATTCTCTTCATTCATCAACCCCTCAAAGTACTCTTTCCATCTGCTCAATATACTCTCCTCACTTGTGAGTACGTTTCCCTCATTATCCTTTATCCCCCTTACCTGCTGCACATCTTTACTAGCTCGGTCTCTCTGTCTAGCCAATCGGTACAGGTCCTTTTCTCCCTCCTTAGTATCCAACCTTTTCTACAACTCTTCATACGCCTTATCCTTAGCCTTAGTCACCTCTCTGTCATGCACCTCATCTCCTTATACTCTTGTCTACTTCAATCTCTTTGACAATCCCACTTCTTCGCCAACCTCTTTCTCTGTATACTCTCCTGTACTTTAAGTCAGTATTACTAAAAAGAATGGCAAAGATGTTGCCTACCAGTGTGTGGTTTTGTGAAGGGGAGGCAAACATTTGACAAAACTAATAGAGCAATGATGATACAGAGGGAAGCAGAGTGTAAGAAAATGCCACTATTATTGGTGGGACTTGACAGAGAAGGCATTCAGTACAGTCACCTGGGATTTTATGAACAGGGTAATGGCAGCATTTGCATTCCCTAACACAATAGCAACTAATTAGGAGGATACATGAAGGGTCAGATGCAAGAATTAAGGTGGGGGGTTCCTCTATGACAAGGTGTATTTGAAAACAGGAAAAAGGCAGGGGTGTAATCTTTCCCCTTTATTTGCTTTATACCTAGAGCCACTGTCAAAAAAAATTAGGGGCTCAGAAATTCAAGGATATAATTGGAATGGTATAATATTTTGTACTTGTTAAATTCAGAAAAAAACAATTCAGTATCGTGTAACATTTTGAGACCGTTTTAAGACTTTTCTGCATAAAACAAGAAGCTACATGAATATAAAATATGACTAAGACAAGATCATAACATGAAACATGAAGACAAAACAAACGCTAGAGTCGTAAAACTGAGCTGGTTCAGATATACCCATATTTATGGGGCTAAAAGATGATGCATTTAGATGTATGGACCAAAAAGGATTCTATTATGGCAGCTCAGGATATGTGGGAAGAGAGTAAACAAAATACAAAAAGATAAATGTTTAAAGCCTTTAATTATGGACAAGGACAGTAAGATACAACCAGGAAAAATACTTCTAAGTCCACTTATTTGCAGGTTATGCATATTTATGAAGATAAGAAGCATACTTAATTGAAGCCCTCCACACTGGAAGTCCTAAAGGGGTTATCCTCTTGCAAAAATGCATTTTACACATGCTTTCACAGTCTGAAACTTGCTCTTCTTTTTTTTTCATTCAGGCAAAGTTTCAATCACTTGCAACTGGGGAGACATTGGGGAAGCATTCAGTCCGACGAGATAAATATTCACTCTTGGACCGAACTTATGAAAAATAAATTCCACTATTTCTTCACAATATGGCTGATGCTGCCCTTTCTGTATTGACAACTCTTCTGTTTCTTTTATTATTTTAACTGCTTCCTTGTGCAACACGAAAGAACACTGTGCAATGAAAATGTTTTGCCTTTTTCAGTAGTTCCACTCGCGTCTATATCACAAATCTGACATGGTCGAGACCATATCATCGATGTGTTGAAACTTTGAATATGTAAAAAAAATAAAAAACTTACCTAAATGTTTCAAACAGGGGGGGCAAGCCTGGCTACACCCCCCCAACCCCCCGCTACTTAAATATACCAACTCTGAGATCGCACTACAGTGCAGTAAAGGGAAATCTTCCCTTATGGAGATTTCCGTTAAAACGATCGATGTTTCAAAAAGTACAGTTTTGTACCTACCATAAATGTAGATGTTTGAGTGTTCACACTGCTGCAGTCATCACACTTGGGTTTATCCTGCCATCAGGCGGTCCCGCAGTCGGCCAGAGTTCCAAAGTCTTGGTCCGGCGTTGGTTGCTGTCGCTGCTTCCCTGATGTCAGTGCGGCAGGGGTACATAAGAGGCATCCGACACCATTTTCTTCAGTTTTTCTTGCCCCAGATAACAGGTGCCCCCAAGTAGGTAGGCAGTACATATTGCTAATAAAACATATAAAAGGAATACCTTCAGTTACAAGCAAATACACCACAAAGGTTGTACAGGATAGAAAAGGTATAGAAAAGTTCAGCTAGGTCAGAGGGGATGGAGGGAGGGTAACCTGGACTGCAGCAGTGTGAACAATCGAACATCTACATTTATGGTAGGTACAAAACTGTATTGCGTTAATCGTGTTACACTGCTGCAGTCATCACACTTGGGTTGAATCCCAAAGCTAAGGATGGGTGGTGGAACTAAACAGGGTTTGGAGAAGCTAGTAGGCCCTGCAGAACTGCAGTGGCAAAGCCAGCTCTGGTTTTAGAGTATAGAGGTAAGTGACCATGCTTGGTGAAGGTGTGTACTGAACTCCAAGTTGCAGCCTCCAAAATATCCTTGGTTGGTATCCCTCTGAGAAAGGCTGTTGATGTTGCTGTAGCCCTGGTGGAATGGGGCCTAATGTTACCAGGTACAGGTTTCCCATGGTGTGTGTAGCAGAAAGGGATACAATGTCCTATCCATTTTTGAAATGGTCTGTTTTGAGATAGTCTTTCCTTGTGATCCTGCAGAATAGGATACAGAGAGCTGGTCAGATTTTCTGAAAGCCTTAGTTTTATCCAAGTAGTAACGTAATTGCCTGTGAATGTCCAAAGAGTGTAGGAGCCTTTCCCCTTTGTTCTGGGGGTTTGGATAAAAGGTGGGCAAATGAATGGTTTGGTTTAGGGCCACACTGGCTACCACCTTTGGCATAAAGGAAGGGTTAGTTCGTAAAGAGACTCTGTCTTGATGAAAAATGATGAAAGGCTCCACTGCCATTAGGGCCTGTAGCTCTGAGACTTCGTGCTGAAGTTATTGCTAGCAGCAGGGCAGTTTTCCATGATAGAAACTGTAGATCAGCTGTAAAAGCTGGTTCAAACGGCGGTAGTGTAAGTTTTTCCAAAACAAAGTTGAGATCCCAAGTTGGTGTTGGTGCTCTCCGGGTGGTCTTATGTTCTTAGCCCCTCTGAGGTACTGTCTTAGTAATGGATGTGAAAATATAGGAGAATCCGTGTTGTATTGAGCTGAAATAGCTGAGGCGTGGATCTTAATAGATGAAAAAGAAAGGTCTTTGTGCAACATCTCAGTTAAATATTGTTGAATCTGAGGAATATTTGGGACAAGGGGATTTTGGCCTTTAGCCTGGTTCCAGGCGCAGAATCTTTTCCATTTGTCTGAATAGGCTTTCCTGGTGCTGGGCCTCCTGGCAAGCAGAATGACATCCATCACAGCTTTAGAGAGAAGTGTTGACTGGTTGTTTAGGTAATGTGCCATGCAGACAGATTTAAAGTCTTGAGCTGGCTGTGTAGAATCTGATTGTTTTGCTGAGTGAGCAGGTGAGGAATTTGAGGTAAAATCCATGGTGGGCCTTGAGCCATGTTCCTTAGTATTGGATACCAGTGTTGGCGTGGCCAGTCTGGAGCAATGAGCATCATTTGTGGCCTCTCTAATCTGGCTTTCAGCAGCATCTTTGCCAGAAGAGGCAGTAGAGGAAAGGCATACACTGTCAATGTTTTCCAACTGAATGAGAGGGCGTCCACTTTCCAAGCTAGTGTGTGGTATTGTCCTTGTGCAAAATTTTCGTAGTTGGTAGTTTTGGGGGGAAGCAAACAGATCTATGTCTGGGCTCCACCATTTCTGAGTTATCATTGTGAATACTTGTGGATCTAGTTTCCACTAGTGAGGATCTATGATGTTTCTGCTTAGATCATCTGCCAATGTGTTTTTCTTTCCTGGCAGGAATTGTGCTTGTAGTTGGTAGGTCAGTGCTGTGTTCCACAAGGTCATTGCTTGCCTGCATAGGGTCCTTGAAAGCTGTTAGGGCATTTTGTACAGCTAGCATCTCTTTGATTGATATGTAGATGCCTTTGATCTGCAGACCATTTGTCCTGAATACACTGTCCTGCCATGTGTGCTCCCCAGGCATAATCTGATGCATCTGTTGTTATAGTTTTCCTGGCTGTGGGCAAGGTAAAAGGCTGACCCTTGTTGAGGTGACATGCCTGAGCCCACCATAGAAACTCCTGTTGAAGGCAGGGAATGAGTGATATTGTTTCCAAGCTGTGGCTGTATAGATTTTGCCTTATCCTCCATTTTCTTTAAAACCTCTTCTGCTTTTACACCAAATAAAACATCCTGCTGTAAAGGTGCATCCAATAACTTTGCTTTAACATGATCAGGTAAAGTTTGTTCTTTTAACCAAGCATGCCTACGTATGACAGACCCTGTCACTGCTGTTCTACAAGAAGCTTCCAATGAATCAAATCCACATTGCAAAGTATGTTTTCCCACTTTTTCAGCTGCATGCAACAAATCTTGCATTTCCTTGTAATCAGGCTGTTCTGTATGTGTGATCATTTTTTGTTTTAATTGAGACATCAAATATTGTTAATATTTCAGCATGTGAAACTGGCAATTTAAGGCCCTCACAGCTAGAGTAGCTGAGGCACAGCTAGAGTAGCTGAGGTATATACTTTCTTTCTCCATCTGTCTAGTGCTCTAGAATCCCTTTCAGAGGGTACAGGATTTTTAGCAATAGAGGCCTTAACCCCTTTGGGACCCTGGGAAATGGTTTCTGGGTCAGCAACAGGGCTTTTATATAGGAATATGTCAGAGTCAGGGACTCTGTAGTATCGTGTCTGGTTTGGCTAGTGCAGGAGCTAGTGAATCTGGGTTAAGGCTAGATTCTGAATAAACATCATCCACAATGTCTAACACGGGTGGAATAGCAAGTGGTCTGTGCTGGGGTAGTAAAAGGAACTCTGAGCCTTTTCTTAGAATCAGAGTAATCCTGGCCTTCCCAGTGGAAATGTTCCCTCATGGTATGTAAAGTTTCCCCAAAAGAGTAGTCTTCTGGAGGAGATGCTGAAGGGACAGACTCTTCAGCATCAGAGTCTTCATAAGGGGGAAAAGAGTATTCCTGTTCCTCAGAAGAATCTGAGGAAATTGAAACCTGGTCAGAGGAAGCGTAGTCCTCCTCCTGTCTTGGCCTTTTATCAGGAGGGGGATGGGAACCCCTGATTAGGGTAAGTCTTCAGCCATCTTAAGCATCTGTTTCTTAGGCATGGGGCCTTGTACTGGAGAGTGCTGTACAGTCTTCTTTGCTTTTAAAGGAGTTTTCAGCTTTGCATAGGATTTAATAGTGAGTGTAGTCGGTCTGAAGACACCTTCTGCAACTGAAGGCATTTCAACTGCACTGGAATCTCCTTCAGCCATGGAGTCGGAAGGGCCTAAAGATAAAGGTTATGGAGGCCTAGCAATCTCCGCTTGGGAATCGGATGCCGCCTGGGGTTCTAAATCAGCAGTCATCAGGGGCTGCGTAGGCGCCTCACTGAAAACTGGCAACTAGCCTAGCAAAGGCCTCAGAGTCTAGTTTGGGTATCGGCTGCCTGTCCTTATCTTTGCGTTTTTTATGCATTCCGGTTGTCAGTTGCTCCAATGGCATGGTGTAATTAAATTTCCTATCAAAATAATGTTGGGCAAAATCAAACCGACGTTTAATAGTTTGTTTGTTAAACCTAGCACAAAACCGACAACCTGTGACGTCGTGGTCTTGGCCTAGGCAAGGAATACAATAAGAATGAAAGTCCTTATGAGGTATTTGCTTCCCACAAGAAATGCAATTGTTAACTTTTTCTGACATCGGACTGAGGCAAGAAAAGGTTCCCCAACAGGGTACTTAGCTTTATTGAAGACTTTGGTCTGAAATTCGATTTGAAAATCTCAGGAGTCAGCCGTCCGGCACTTGCGAACTGCTTCTGCTTCGGGCACCGCAAGGCATGAAAGACTGAAGAAAATGGCGTCGGATGCCTCATATACCCCTGGCACACTGACGTCAGGGAAGAAGCGACAGCAACCGACACCGGACCAAGACTTTGGAACTCTGGCCGACTGCGGGACCGCCTGACGGCAGGATAATCCAAGTGTGATGACTGCAGCAGTGTAACATGATGAACATCTTCGATGATATGATGCTAACCATATCAGTTTCGAAGTTTTTAAACTTCGATGAAGCAATATAGACCCTTCCAACTAGAGTGAGATACTGCTCAAAATTTTGAATTCTTAGTTTCCATTTCTTCTAGAAAATTTCCAATGCAGTTTCATGGATGATGGTTACAGTGAAGACAGCGTTGGCCAAAAATTAATAAAATGCCCTTGAAAAACTGGTGGTTCAGCAGTAAGGAGTATGAAAACCAGAAATCAAACACTGCATATGTGAGGAGGAGATGTGAAGCTGAACAAAAAGTAATGTTATGTGAAAGTGAGCACCTACGAGTGTGACAGCTAGTTTGTTTAGAAGTTTATCCAAGTTAAAGTTAATAAGCCTCAATCCTGATGTGTTTGTACATAATAAAGCTGCTTTAACAGAACCCATGAATGCTTGTCTGTTTTATCATGACTGGATGAGAGACATGGTGTCAGAACCGTGAGTCCAGACACTGCTTTTCAGAGCTACGAAGGTCAGACTTAACAGGGAAGGTAAACTAAGTGAACGGAGCACAAAAAAGGGCTAGAAACGAACCAAAGGTAATGAAAACTTGCTAGAACGACTTGTATTAAAGACAAAACTGAGCATCTTCTCACATATGCGCAAACACACAAGTTCTGGCATGCTATCAACTCCCTACTTAACACCCCAGGTAAAAGATCCACTCCAACGATCCACTCCAACTCCCACTACCAACAATAACACTAAAGACATTGCCTCCCAATTTAACCACCACTTCATTGAAACCATCTATCCTTATCTTCTCAACTCTCCAAAAACAACCACATATACACTCCAAACCAACCCCTTAATATCCCCTCCTTTACCCTCTCACCTGTCCCTACTGCTACAATTAAAAAACTGCTACAGAACCTTAAACCTACCACCCCTTGCTGCAGACAACTTGCCAGCCAATTTTTAAAAAATAACAGCAGACTCCCTAGCTTACCCCATTTCCATCCTTATTAACCGCTCCATTTAGGAATCCTACATCCCACAGCTATGGAAAGTATCATATATTACCCCTCTTCACAAAGGCAGAAACTCTTTTCAATTCTCTCTTGCTTGTTTAATACAGTTTATTTTTATTTTAATTATTTTACATTTGTTTACCGGGCTTTTCTCACCGGCCCTCCGCCGAAAATGGACATATATCCAGTCTGACTATCCCGGTCAACAAATGTAAAATAAAATAAACAAACTACCACCCCCCCCCCCATCTAAAATACTTGAAAGGTGCATTCACTCTCAAGTTATGCAGTTCTTGAACTCAATCTCCTCTCACCCATACAACACGGCTTCCCACATCACAACTACCACTCTCCTCTCTTTTACAAATAAAGTTAACCTACACAGAAATAACTTCGTATCTGCAATATTCTTAGACCTATCCAAGGCATCTAACATGATGTCACACACCATACTACTAGACTCCATGACCTCCCTTATCCTTCGCCCCTTCCACTACAGCCTGGTTTAAAAGCTACCCATCAGACAAACAAACTCTCCAATGGCAAAACAAACCATCTCCCCAACTTCTAACCACTATAGGAGTCCCACAAGGTACAATACTGGGCCCTCTACTCTTCTCCATATTTACTAACAACCTTCATACATCCACCCAACATGCCACACTTGTACAATATGCAGATGACTCAACTCTCATCTGCTGTGCACCATCACTCACTGCCTTACTAAAACTTACTCTGGAATCCTTTACCTCACTGGAAAGCTGGATTACCCAGATCTAACTCATCCTCAATCCTAACGAGACCAAATTATTCATATTCACTCCCAACAAAACTAAATCCACCCATCAACCTTTTACAATCACATCCAAAAATGGTATTAACATCTCCCCCACTGACCACACCAAACTCCTTGTAGCAATTGACAAACTACTACTCAATGTCCATATCTCACAAACCATCAAAAAGGTCCACAAAAAATGGGAACACTATACAGACACAGAAAATTCCTATCTGATCAAGCACAAATTACACTAGCCCACACACACCTACTGTCCACCCTTATGTACGCCGCACCAGTCCTTACCCACACAAGAAAACAGGACCTTGAATGACTTGTCATGTGACAAAATCGCCATATTTGCTTGTAGCTTCACCTTCAAAACTCATCAGTGTCAGGCATTACGAGAACTTAAATGGTTAGAACTTCCTCATCTACTCAACTATCACCAATTAATACTTGCCTACAATATTGTGAATTATCCTAACAAAACCCCATCCCTAAACCAACTTCTAACCCAGTACATATAAAATCGCCCCTTCTGCTCTTCTGAAAAATCTCTCCTCTGTATCTCTAAAGCCAATAACTCTGCAGGGAAAGCTCTGCTCTCCCACAACATAGCCAGAAACTGGAAAAAAAACTTCCCCCTACTCTGACCTCTGCTCCTTCAACTACTCTGTTTAAAAACTCCCTCAAACCACACCTAATGAATTCTTGGCTATGCCCATGCATCACATAAAACCCCTACCTCATGTAACAGCAAACTAGCTACTCTAATAGATTTCTGCTGTTCTGCTACAAACTCAGGAATCCCTAATGCAAACCTCAATGTATTTTTCTATATGCATTTTAATAAAGATTTGCTATTTCCTGTTTAAAAGTGCTTTATGGCCATTATAATTTATCTGTAACTTGTATTACATGTATTAACTATATTCTTACTTGTCCAGAGCTTTTCTCCCCGGGCCTCCTCTGTAAATGGACCTGTGTCCAGTAGGACTATCCCGATAAACAAATGCAAAATAAAATAAAAATAAACTGCATATTAAACAAGCAAGAGGCAAGAAAAGTTTATTAAACAAAATGTTTAAAATTAAGATATTTGATAAAACAATTATCAGAAAAGCACAAAGGGTTTGGAATTACCTCGGAAAGTACAGTTGTGTAGACTTACCATAAATGTATTGTTAGAGTGTATTCACTGTTGTAGTCATTACATTTGGGTAAGCTGCTGGCAGGTTGCCCTCAGTCGGCCTGATTAACGAAGTCTTGGGTCCTGCGTCGGTTGCTGTCCCTTCTTCCATGACGTCAGGTCGTCAGGGGTATAAAACATGCAGCTGATGCCATTACATCAGTTTTTCTTGCCCCAGATGTCAGGTGCCCCCCAAATGGGGAGCAAAATATGTATATATAAAATTTAAAACACAAAAAATATACGTCCAAACAAAAGCAAATACATCAAGGCTTTTAAGCATAGTAAAAGAAAGTAGAGCTATAGTAAGAGAAATACTTGGGGCTGGAGGGTGGGTAACCAGGACTGCAACAGTGAATACACTCGAACATCTACATTTATGGTAAGTGTACACAACTGTACTATGTTCTTCATGTTTCACTGTTGCAGTCATTAAATTTGGGTAGATTCCCAAAGCTATGGTTGGGAGGATGGATTTATACAGCATTAGGACCAGCTATAAGGCCCTGCAGGACAGCAGTGGCAGACAGCTCTGGATTTAGAGAAGAAAGGTAAATGGTAATGTTTGGTGAATGTATGAACTGAGCTCCAGGTAGCAGCTTCTAGAATGTCTCTGGTAGGAACACCTCTGAGAAAGGCTGTAGAAGTAATGCAGCTCTGGTGGAGTGAGATCTGATCCCCTGGGGGATAGTTTTACCATGGTGCATATAGCAGAAATGAATACAGTGGCTTATCCATTTGGAAATAGTCTGCTTTGAAATAACCTTTCCCTCTGCCCCTGCCACCAGTAGTTCAGATTTTCCACGAAATTTTGCCCTGTTTAAATAAAATCTAAGTTGTCTGTGTACATCCAATGAGTAAACGAAAAAAACAACTGCAGAACGTAGAGAATATAGCAAACTTGTTGGAAAAAACACTTTAATAACAGAGCAAAGCTTTCGGGCAGAACCCTTCTTCAATACTAAGTGTTAGTATTGAAGAAGGGTTCTGCCCGAAAGCTTTGCTCTGTTATTAAAGTGGTTTTTCCAACAAGTTTGCTATATACATCCAATGAGTGCAGAATTTGCTCCCCCTTGTTCTGCGGATTGGGAAAGAAAGTTGGCAAATGAATGGTCTGATTAAGAGCCACACTGGATACCACTTTAGGCATGAAGGATGGATTTGTCCTGAGAGACACCCTGTCAGCATGAAAAATAATGAAAGGCTCCACTGCCATAAGAGCCTGTAATTCAGAAATCCTTCTAGCTGAAGTGACTGCTAAAAGGAAAACTGTTTTCCAGTAGAGAAATTTTAAGTCTGCAATAGCAGCTGGCTCAAAAGGAGGGAGAGTGAGTTTTTTCAATACAAAATTGAGGTCCCATGCAGGGGTTGGAGCTCTCTTGGGTGGTTTTAAGTTTTTGGCCCCTCTGAGATACTGCTTTAGCAGAGGATGAGAGAAGAGGGGAGGTTCTGTGTCACAGTGAGCTGAAATGGCAGAGGCATGGATTTTTATGGAAGAAAAGGACAGGCCCTTGTGAAGCATCTCAGTTAAGTATTGTAAAATCGGAGGAATATTGGGTGCTGATGTGCTTATTCCTTTTGATTGGTTCCAGGCACAGAATCTTTTCCATTTGTCAGCATAAGATTTTCTAGTACTAGGCCTTCTCGCCTCCAAAATGACATCCATCACAGGTTTGCTGAAGGATGTTAAGGGTGAATTTAGGTGATTAGCCACACTGCAAGATTCAAAGTTTGAAGCTGAGTGTGCAGAATTTGGTTGTTCTGCTGAGACAGTAAGGTGTCTGAGGCAGGTACCACGGTAGGTGGTGTGACATTGCGCAGGAGTGGGTACCAGTGTTGGCGAGCCCAGTCTGGAGCAATCAGAATCATTTTTGGTTTGTCCTGTTTGACTTTTAATAGAACTTTGGAGAGCAGAGGAGGAAAAGCATAGACTGATAGGTTTTTCCAGCTGAATGAGAGTGCATCTACTTTCCAAGCTTTTTTGTGATGAGTTCTTGTGCAGAATTTGGCCAACTGATAGTTCTGGGGGTAAGGCAAAAAGATCTATGTCTGGACTCCCCCACCTGTGTGTCAACAGGTTGAAAATCCGTGGTTCCAGTTTCCATTCATGTGGGTCCATGAGATTTCTGCTTAGTTCATCTGTCAGAGTATTCAGCTTTCCTGGCAGGAACTGAGCTTGTAGTTGTATTTGGTAGGTCAGGGCCGTGTTCCACAATGCCATGGCTAGTCTGCAAAAGAGGTAGGAGTGTGTACCCCCCTGCTTGTTTATGTACCACATAACTGTGGTGTTGTCCGTCTACCATTAATTATCCTGGATGAAGGTAGTCCCTGAAGGCTGTCAGTGCATTCTGTACAGCTAGCATCGCTTTCTGATTGCTATGAAAGTGTATTCAACTTTGGGCTCCATTTGCCCTGAATGCACTTCCCTGCCAGATCAGCACCCCAAGCATAGTCTGATGCGTCTGTAGTTAGGGTTTGGATGGGAGGGGGTGGAGTGAATGGCAGTCCCTTGTTTTGGTGGCAGGTCTCTGCCCACCATAGGAACTTTAGTTGCAGGCAAGATATGATAGGAATCATTGTTTCCAGACTGTGACAATGTTGACTCCATAAACATTTTAAGTGCCACTGAAGTTTCCTCATATGCAGTCTTGCATATGGAATTAGAAGAATGCAGGAGGCCATGAACCCCAAGGCTTGCAGTCTTGCAGATAGCAGGATTTTTGTGGCCACCTGTTTGAAGCAAGTCACCAACTGAATTTGCTTTTCTGGTGTAAGGTAAGCCATCTGGGCAGTTGTATTCAAGCTTGCACCCAGGAATGTAATTTTTTGAGAGGGTACCAGTTGTGATTTATTTTCGTTTATGGTATACCCTAGACAAGTTAGAACCCTTTTTTTTACAAATGCCAGATGCTTTAGAAGAATGTCCTTTTCTGCCTGAATTAAGCAATCGTTCCATGTATAGATATATTTGAATATTTCCTTGCCTGCAAAATGCAATTACTGGAGCATGGCACTTTGTGAAGACCCTGGGCACAGTAGATAAGCCAAAGGGCAGTGCAGAGAACTGGTAATGCAAGTAGCCTGCTTTGAAGTGGAGGTATCTTCTGCAAGATTCCCTGATTGGGATATGCAGGTAAGCCTCTAAAGTCTAGAGTTACCAACCAGGCATATTTGCCTAGCATAGGAAGTAACAGTTGAAGAGTCAGCATCTTGAATTTTGGAATGTCCAGAAATGTGTTTAGAGTAGATAAGTCCAGAATTGGACACCATGATTTGTCTTTTCTGGGTACCAGGAAAAGTCTTTAATAGAAACCTTGTCCCTTTTCCTCTTCTGGTACTGGCTGAATAGCCCCCATGTCCATGAGGGACAGAACTTGTTTCTGGGCCTCTGCCCACTGATTTGGGGGCAGGTCTGGCAATCCATTTGGGATTGGCAATGTGTGGAAATGAAATCTGTATCCCTGGGATACTATATTTAAAACCTACTTGTCCTGGGTTATTAGTTGCCAGTTTCTTGCATGAAGTGCCAGCTGGACGGCTAAAAGATAAGTGTTTGGTGAGTGTAGAGGGAAGTCATTGAGACAGTTTATCATAGGGAGGTGCCTTGTTGGTTCCAGATTTGGAGGTGGAGGCATTCCACTGTTTTGTTATAAAGGTCCCTTGTGACTGAAACCTGGAGCCTTTGGAATGTCTGGGTTTGACTTGAGTGGCTCTTGAAGAAACTGGAAAGGACCAATTCTTAGTAGGTCAGTGTCTATTAAATCTTGGAGGTTGCACTTGTAAGAAATCTTTCACAGTTTGCATAGATTTAGCTTTATCTTCCATATTTTTTAAAACTTCTTCAGCCTTATTACCAAAAAGACTGTCCTGTTGTAAAGCAGCATACTACAATTTTGCTTTAACATGATCAGGCAGAGTTTGCTCTTTGAGCCAAGCATGGCTTAACACAGACCCAGTTACAGCAGCCCTGCAAGAGGCCTCTAAAGAATCAAAACCACATTGAAAAGTATGCTTTCCAACTTGTTCAGTTGAATGCAATAAATCCTGTAAATCTTTATTTTCCAAACAGTCAAAAATTAACAATTTTCTGTTTAAGCAGTCCCATAATATGCTGTTGATATTTAAGCATATGAAATTGACAGTTTAAAGCCCTGATTGCCAAGGTTGCAGAAGTGTAAACCTTCTTACTCTATCTTGCACCCTGGAATCTCTATCAGAAGGGGTAGAATTTTTAGCAGTACAGGCCTTAATGCCCTTGGGACCCTGAGAAATGGTTTCAGGATCTGCAATAGGATTTTTGAAAAGGAATTTGTGGGAGTTAGGAACCCTATGGTATCTGCCTGGCTTACAAGGAGCCGGAGGCAGGGAATCAGGAGCCATACTAGATTCTGAAAAAACATCAACAATGTCAAGAACAGGAGGTATAGCCAAAGGCCTATGCTGAGGAAGAAGAAAATCCCTAAGCCTCTTTTTAGATTCAGAGAAATTCTGACTTTCCCAGTGGAAATGTTCCCTTAAGCTATGTAAAGTTTCCCCAAAAGGAAAATCCTCAGGGGGAGAAGCAGAAGGAATGGAATCTTCTGCATCAGAGTCCTCATAAGTAGGTATAGATAAATCCTGTTCATTAGAGGAGTCAGAAGAAATAGAATCCTGTTCAGAAGATTCAGAATCAATGTCTTGCCTAGTCCTCTTAGAACGAGGGGGTTGGCTACCCCCTGATCAGAGTAATTACATCTTCAGCCATTTTGATCATTTTTTTTAGGCATAGGGGCCTGCACATGTGGCCCAGACATCGGATTTTTTAGACAGATTTAGATTTTGGTCTTAGTTTTGAAGATGGCATTGGTCTAATATATAAATCTGTAGGCCTGAAAACACCCTCAGAAGCCAGTGCCTGCACAGCGGCTCCAGACCCATCTAAGGTAGAGACATCCGCGGGTTCCATAATTGAAGCATCTCGCGGCATACCGGACTCCAAATGGGTCTCAGTAGAGGCCTGCGAATCAGAAGTAGCAGGTATCAGGGGCTGCGAAAGCGCCTCACTGAGTACCGACGAACTGGCGACTGGCTTAGAAGCGTCGTCTTCAGTTTTGGACCTCGACTGTCTGTCTCTTTTTCTTTGCGTTTTTTTTTTTAGGTATTCCGGTAGTCAGATTGCTAACCGAAGACATTTCTGGATAATTAAATCGTAAGCCAAAATATTTATAAGCAAAAATATACAGATGTCTAATAGTGTGTTGATTAAATTTAGCACAAAACCGACAGCAAGGTACGTTGTGGTCAGGGCCTAGGCAAGGAATACAGTACAAATTAAAATCCCTATGAAGTATTTGCTTCCCTGAAGTAATGCAATTATTAACTTTTACTGACATCGGTAAGGAGCAAGAAAAAGTTTCCCCAACGGGGTACTTATTTTTAGTTGAAGACTTCGGTTCTGAAACTCGAAAATGAAAACTTCAGTAGTTGGCCGACTGGCACTTGCTGCACGGTGCCCGAAGCAGAAGCAGTTCGCAAGAAAGACTGATGTAATGGTGTTGGTTGCATGTTTTATACCCCTGACTACCTGACGTCATGGAAGAAGGGACAGCAACCGATGCAGAACCCAAGACTTTGTTAATCAGGCTGACTGAGGGCAACCTGCCAGCAGATTACCCAAATGTAATGACTGCAACAATGAAACACAAAGAACATCTGCAAAACGAGCATGTTTAAAGTAAAACGGGCATGTTTAGTGTAAATTGAGCACAAGAGAAGTATAATTGGCATGAATAAAGATTAAACGAGCAAAACGAATCCAAGGGCACATGAAGCATAAGTAAAGCAAGCCGACTGCATGCTTTTTCCAAACTGCTGTGTTTTGGCATAAACTACTGTTTTGCATTGATTGAAGCTATCAAAAGCATAACTAGAGTTGATGCACTCAAACTGTGTAAAAGTGCTTGCAGTGTGCGCTCATTACTGTGCATTTATTCTGAAGAGTTTGTGTGCAAAGTGCAACTATTCATAAACTGCAGTCAAAATATGGCCATTTCAAAAAGTTTCTTGTGCTGGAAGTGTATATTCGCAAAATGCTGCCATTACAGTGTGTTTCTTGCACTGTCAAGAATTATTTAGCAAAGTACAGCCATAAAGTTTTAGTGTGCTGTGTATGGTTTATTCGCAAAGCACATTTACTTCTACAAGTTTTTTTTACTCTTGAGCTTCTTCTGTCCAGTTTATTCACACAGTGCAGTTATTTTGAAATGCTTCTTACACTGCTAAGAGGTGATTTCGTACAGTACAGTAATTTCAAGAGTATTCTTGTGCCAGAGAGACTTATTTCTCAAAGTTCAGTTATTCAGAGGCTTGTCGTGCTATTGGGCATAGTTACAAATACTGGCATACATTTCAGGCATATGTGCAAGTGTGCATGTTTGTACAGTTAAAAGTGGACTTGGGTTGCATTGTTTTATTGTAATTTGATGGCATGGCACACATTTTGAAAACCATCACCATATGTATTTGGTCAGAACATTGCAAAGAATTGGAGAATATGTGAACAAGAGTACAATGTTTTTATACAAGCAGTTTATTCTCACAAAGATGCATGCATTGGGGGCATGCATTTTGCTAAACCTAGCTGGGTCAAAGAGAGCATTCATTTGTGTATGCACCAGCTGTATATGAAGGAGGTGAAGAGAGTCATACTGTTGTACAGATTGAATCAAGGGAATACCCCAGAGTGTTTAAATGCAAATTCAGGAAAATGTGCAACCCCCAGACAAATGTTACATTAAAGATGCATTTGTTTTACACAAGAGATCAAAGGCCAGGAGAAACTTTTGAAGCTTATATTACTGACCTGAGAAACAGAGCTAAAACGTGTATGTTTGGTGACTTAAAAGATGAGTTAATAAAGGACAGGTTTGTGCTGCAGTGATAAAAGATTTTGCTTCATGACAGTGATTTAATGCTGAGCAAAGCTAATGAGATTTGTCAAATCCATGAAGTTACAGAAAGGAACACAAGTATGCTTACAAGTGATAAGAGCATGGTTTCAGCAGGCTCCAGGGCAAACGTAGACAGCATGCAACAAGTGGCTAGTACAAGCAGGTCTAAGCACATGGTAGCTGCAACCCCTGCAAGTGTGGCAGGTAAAACCCATAGTTTTCCAGCAAGTTCTAAGAAAAGAACATGCTCAGTGCAGTACAAGTGAGAGTCAGAAAAACCCAAATTAAGCGTTATTGTCAAGTGTTGCAATTGTGGTGTCAATCATGAGTCTAAAATTGAAAAGTGCTTAGCATTTGGTCAGCAATGCCACAAGTGTAAAAAAATGTAACCATTTTCAAAAGTTTTGCAAATCAAGTAAACCTCACAGTTATACAGAAAGGTCACTTAAAAAAAGCAAGTTGATCATAGAGAGCTACAATTCTACTTTCTACGTAGATGGTGTGTCAGTGACTGGTGAAGAGGTTGATGCAGTAGATTTGCTGGTAACGAATGAAGTGCTTTGTACTGTCCAGATCAATAGTAAAACCACCGAGCTCAAAGGAGACACTGGTTCAAAGTGTAATGTTATGTCAGCAGACGCTTTTGCAAAGGTGAGAGCTGGTGAACAACTTAATGTGGCCAGTTGTGCAAAACTTGTTGCTTATGGAGGTGAAGAAATTCAAACCGAAGCCTCAGTAGTGCTTTCACGTTATTTGGCTAGGAACTGCTACAACTTACTATTCTATGTAGGCTGAAGACCTGTGCAGTCCTTATTGGGTTTCAGAGATAGTCTGAGAATGAGTTTGCTTTCCTTTACCAAAGGAGTTCATCATACAGGCAGCACATATCCTAGTTACAATTTTACTAAAGCTATTTTCTCAAAGTATGCTGATGTTTTTTGATGCCAAGTTGGGCAAACTTCCAGTTACGTATTCTATGAAGTTCACCCAGAGGTTAGGCCAGTGGTCAGACCAGCATGAAAAGTTCTGATAGCTATGCAGAATAAGGTCAAAGCTGAGTTAGATAAAATGATGCAGGAACAGAGACCACATCATCCTACGCACACAGTTGAGGAAGTCGCAGCCCTGATACAGAATGTCAATGTTTTTTCGGTCTTGGATGCAATTAATTTCGGCAAGTGATGCTTGATCGCAAATCTTCACTACTGACTACTTTCAGTATTCCATTTAGAAGATCTAGATTCCTCAGGATGCCATTTGGAATAAATTCTGCAACTGAAGTCTTTCAGCGTGCAGTGGAGCAAAGTTTTTCGGGTTATCCTTGTGCCATAACAGTAGATGATTTACTGGTTGGAGGCAATGGTGAAGCAGAGCATGACAGAAACCTTAGAAGAGTTCAAGACCGAACACATGAAGTGAACTTAAAGTTCAATCCTCAGACTACCAGAAGTTACATATGTAGGTCGTTTATTTACTAGCACTGGCTTGCGACCAGACCTGTCTAAGCAAACAGCCATTCTTGAGATGCCAGCAACAGATTATGTTCAAACTCTACATTTTCTTTGTATGGTCAACTATCTAGGCAAATTTATACCAGATTTCAGTGTGTTGACAGAGCCTTTAAGAAAGCTAACGTGGAAAAATGTTATATGGTCTTGGTTGGAACAGCACCAGAGAGCATTTGAAGGCCTTAAGACGACGATTGCTACCCCACCCACATTAAGATAATATGTCAATAAACCAGTTATCTCTTTCCTGTGATCTTCAAAATTTGATCTTGGTGCAGTTATTCTTCAAGAAGGCAGACCTATGCATCTAGATCTCTTACCCAAACTTTAATGCAATACGCTCAAATTGAGAAAGAACTTTTGGCAATAGTATCTGCATGTTCCAAGTTTCATGATTAGATCTATGGTCGAGCTATTCAGATTGAAACTGATTATCAACCTCTAGTCACTATTTTAGAAAAGCCTATGCATTCAGCTCCAGCAAGATTACAAAGAATCATGCTCAAACTGCAAAAGTACAACTTCAAAATTGCCTATACAAAAGGCAAACTTCTTTATCTGGCTGATACCTTATCCAGATTGCCCAAAAAATACAAATTAACAGCTTCATGCAGAGAATTTTGACTGATTTCATGGAAGTGCGCAATTTTTCTACCATGGGACTTGATGAGCTGAGAGATCACACAAAGCCCGATCCAATTTTGCAAAAGCTCAACCACATTAATATTGGATGGCCGTCAAAGCAATCTAGTGTACTACCTGAAGTGCAAACTTATTTTCCTTACAGAGATGAGATGTTGATGGACGATGCCATTATTTTCAAAGGTCCTAAAATTGGTGTTCCTGCTTCCTTACAAGATAAATATATCCAGATTTTGCATCATGGTCACCCAGGTTCCAAATCTACCAAAAAAAGGGCGAGAGTACTAGTATTTAGGCCTTCTCTAGCAAAAGACATTGCTGAAGTACTTTTTTCTTGTTCAGTATGCAATAGTACTACACTACATTTGCAAAAATAACCACTCCAGCTAAGTCAAGTTCCTGAACTACACTGGTCAACGGTAGCCACTGATATATTCTAGCGGAAGAATCAACATTACTTAGTGTTGGGTAGGACTCTTACTCAAACTGGTTTGAGACTGATTTACTACCTAACCTAATATCCACTGCTATCACCAAGTGGAAACAATTTCTCAGTCCATGGTAGTCCACACAAAGTTATTTCCAACAATGGTACCCAATTTGCCAGTCAGTTGCTACATGTCACTAGTAGTCCAGAATACCCACAGTCAAATGGACTAGCTGAACTGTGCAAAACAATTAATAGAGAAGTCAAAGTGTGATAATACCAATGTCTTTTTGAAGTCAGACAATCTCAGAAACATACCCTGTGACGACATACTTGGCTCGCCAGCTCAGAGGCAAACCAGAGCAACATTGCCTATCAGTTCCAGTTTGTTGAGGCCTACAGCTAATAGAACAATCAGACTCCAACTATACAGAAAACGTTATTTCCAGCAGCTCTGCTATGATAAAGAGAGCAGATTTCTTCGTCCACTGAAAGGAGGAGAGACAGTGAAGATACAAACAGCGAAAGGTTTCGACCAGATTGGTCAAGTAACAAGTATATGTGCCGAGCAGAGATCCTACTTCATAGAATCTGGAGTACAGGAGAAACCACAGACCACTTCCTGTATGAGAATCGATATCAGTGTTGCTCCTGTGACACAGACTAGATCTCAGAGCAATGCAATGTTCCTGTTGCAGAATGTCTCAACTTCTTCCATTCCTGATGATGATCCTGATGTCCCCAAAGTTGAACATTCAAGACAGAGTCCCAGTTGCTAGACCCAGTTCTAATTTTTGTGTCACATGATTTGGTTGCATTTCCAGACCTAGTGTGAAATACACAGAAACCTGGACATAATTGTTTATATGTATTTAGTTCTGTACAATTAAATGTCAAAGAATTACTTGTATCAACTGCATGCCAATTAATGTCATCAATAATGCATGACTCGTTTCTCAAAGAGGGAGGATGTAGAATGTGTGTTGTACCTTTAAGAAGCGTTTCAAGGACAGCACGTCCAGATAAATAGCAAGCACATGCTAGCTTCAGTGCCATTTTGAGTGTGCAGCCAGACAGTGAGCATGCATGAGTGTGACAGCTACTTTGTTTATAAGTTTATCTCAGTTAACGTTATTAAGCCTCAATCCTGATGTGTTTGTACATAATAAAGCTGTTTGAACAGAAACCATGAATGCTCATCTGTTTTATCCTGACTGGACGAGTGACACTTGGGTCTAAACTGAAGGAACTTTGTAGTATGCTAAATTACCTTGCCAACAAAATGATTTTAAGTAGAGACTCAACTATTCAAAAATTCAAAGCCCAAGACATTGCAGACACTAAGTCAATAATGCTAGTCACAAAACGTAGCTGTCAATTTAAAATGGTGTCATCATTCACCATCTTTCTTTGAAACAAATGTGAATATTCTGACAGCGATTACCTTAAATGGTATGGCATTGCTCTCGTAGTGCTGTACTGCACCAACTGTATAGCATTAACACATTCATTAAAACAATTAAACAAGCCAGTTCCAGTATGCTGTAACATGCTAGATGCCACTTTGCCAGACAGCAACACATTCAAACAAACTGCTGCAAACTTTACTTATGCAGACTTGATGACAAGGCATTTAGTTCGGGGAAAATAAGCTGGAACATTATGAACCAACATCCCAACAGACAGATCATTTAGTAATGGAGGCTGGGCTATAATACATTCATTCATTTATGCAGCTGGCCAATAAAATGCCCTTCACAAAAAACTAATGTAGAACATCAGAGTCAAAGCATACCCCCCCATGTTGGGGGTCATTAGAATGTTTACTTTTCAACATTTTTTGAAAAGCAATCAATTTCTCTTATTGTCTGTATTTGCATACCTTACCCCCCCCCACACACACACACACACACACATACAGTACTCGTATAGTAGAAGAGTTTCTGGACAGTTTAGAAAGTATAAACTGGAGCAAATGTGCACATATGTACCCAGAGGCCCTTTTGGACTGTTGTCACGGTACTCCTTGCATTGATAAACATCTGTTTATAGTGCACACGTCTGCCAATGCCTATAAAATACTGGAAGCCTGGCACTACTCTGGGACTGCTGCTCTGTAACTACTTTGGATTTCTAGGTTTACAGTTTGCATACTTGCTTTTCTGCAATGCCTTCTACTTTAAATGTGTTGCTTTACATCAAACTTGTTTTTTTCTTGAAGTTTTGCTCTTGGTTTGGAACAGTTAGCAAAAGTATGTGTGGCACCGTTTAACTGCAAAAAGATCAAGTCTCTGACTGGTGGGAGCAGAATAGCAGAATTTTTATTTAAGGTAAGCAGAACTGAACAAGGTTTAATCTACAAGAGCTGTCAGTGTTCTGTAACTGTTGCTTTATGAATGTACTATTTGAAAGTACAGTTTTGTACCTGCCATAAATGTAGATGTCCGAACAGGATAGCATCTGCAGTCCTTACAAATGGGTTGTCCTGTCGTCAGGCAGCCCTTCGGTCGGCCGGATTCCAAAGTCTGGGTCTGGCCTCGGCTGGTGTCGCACTTCACCCGACGTCATAGCTGCAGTTCTTCGGGTATAAAGGCATCAGCCGACGCCATTTTCCTCAGTGTTTCTTGCCCCAGATGCCAGTTGCCCTCTTGGATAGCTAAATTTTGGATAAATGCCAATGTTTCCAAATAGTAGAAGGCAAACACAAAAATAATCATGTATGTGCATATATACAAACAAATACACCATAAGAGATCCCCAGCTAGCTATTAGGTGGGCAAATACCTAGGAGTACCACAGAGGGAAGGAGGGTGGGTAATCCTGACTGCAGATGCTATCCTGTTCGACATCTACATTTATGGTAGGTACAAAACTGTACTATGTCCTTCAAGGATGCATCTGCAGTCCTTGCAAATGGGTAGAATACCATAGCCAAACTAGGGGAGGAGGAAGAAGAAATTATGGTGTAGTTAGGATCCCTTGCAAAACAGCAGTGGCAAACCCTGCTCGGGATCTAGAGTATAAAGGTAAGTTATAATGCTTGGCAAATGTATGCACGGAGGTCCAAGTAGCAGCCTCTATAATGTCCTTGGTGGCCACTCCTCGTAAGAAAGCTGTGGTAGTGGCTGTAGCCCTTGTAGAATGAGGCCTTATGTTCTGTGGAATTTGCTTTCCATGGTAGGAGTAACAAAATCTAATGCAATTTCCTATCCACTTGGAGATTGTCTGTTTGGAAATTGCTTTTCCTTCCCTTCCTGTTGCATATGCTACCAGAAGCTGGTCAGTTTTTCTATTGCCCTTGGTTCTGTCCAGGTAGTAGCGTAACTGTCTATGTACATCCAAGGTATGCAGTAGTCTTTCCCCCCTGTTCTGTGGCTTGGGAAAGAAGGTAGGTAGGTGGATTGCCTGGTTTAAAGATACTCTGGATACCACCTTAGGCATAAATGTAGGATTAGTTCTCATGGACACTCTATCTTGATGGAAGATTAGGAAGGGTTGTACTGCCATTAAAGCCTGTAGTTCCGAAACCCTTCTTGCTGAGGTAATTGCCAGCAGGAAAGCAGTTTTCCAGGATAGGTGTTGAAGATCTGCTGTTGCTGCTGGTTCGAAAGGGAAGTGTCAATTTTCTAGTACAAAGTTCAAGTCCCATGCTGGTAATGGTGGTTTCCTAGGAGGTTTTACATTCTTAATTCCTCTCAGAAACTGCCCGAGTAGAGGATCTTGAAAAGACAGGTGGATCGAAGCTGTATTCTGCAGAAATAGCTGATGCATGTTTTTTGATGGAGGAATAGGACAGGCCTGTATGGAAAAGCTCTGCCAAATACTCCAGGATGTTGGCAATGTCTACCTTTGACACATCTTTGCCCCTCTCGGTACTCCAAATGAGAAACCTTTTCCATTTTCCTGCATAGTTCCTTCTTGTTGAGGGTCTGCGGGCCTCAAGGATAATGTCTTTAACCCTTTGGGATAAGTCTGGGTTAGTTGCTCTTATGTAATGTTCCAGGCAGTCAGTTGCAGAGTCTTCAGGTTTGGATGCAGGATGTTGTAGTTGCTCTGAGTTAACATCAAGGGAATCAGGGGTATTGTCCACATTCTCCCCAGAGACATGCTCCTTAGTAATGGGTACCAATGTTGTCTTGGCCAATCTGGAGCTATCAGAATTATCCTTGGACGTTCCTCTTTGATTTTCAATAGCACCTTGTGCATCAAAGGAAGAGGTGGAAATGTATATGCTGTCAGGCCTTTCCAACTGAAGGATAGAGTCTCCACCTTCCAAGCAAGTGGGTGGTATGTCCTTGTGCAGAATTTCTTGAGCTGGTGATTGAGTGGGGATGCGAATAGGTCTATTTGTGGCAGTCCCCATTTCTTTGTGATGGCCTTGAAGATGTCCGGGTGTAGCATCCATTCATGAGCATCCGAGGTAGTTCTGCTTAAAATGTCTGCTAGGATGTTTTCTTTTCCCGGTACAAAAATTGCTTGTAACTGAATGTTGTAACTCAGAGCCACATTCCATAGGTCCAGGGCCATTCAGCATAGACAGTATGAATGAGTGCCTCCCTGTTTGTTGATGTACCACATGACTGTGGTGTTGTCTGTCCTTATCATCAACTGGCCTTCTTGGAGGAATGGTCTGAAATTCTGGATTGCTAGTTGTACTGCCAGCATTTCTTTTTGATTTATGTGCAGGTGCAGCTGCTCTGGAGTCCATAAGCCTTGTATGCACTTGTCCAGCATGTGGGCCCCCCAACCGAGGTCTGAGGTGTCCGTTGTGATGGTTTGGCTTGGTTGAATGTTGTGGAAGGGCAAACCTGGGTTTGACTGGCATACCTGAGCCCACCATAGGAACTCTTGTTTCAGGCATGGAATTAGTGGTATTTCGGTTTCTAAGCTGTGCCTGTGTTGAGACCATAAATTCTTTAGGTACCACTGTAGCTTTCTCATATGCAGTCTGGCATGGGGGACCAGGATTATGCAGGATGCCATGAAGCCCAAGGCCTGCAGTACTTTCCTTGCTGTTAGTTTGTTCTGCTTTGTTAATGCCAAGAAGTAAAGAGGAAGTTGTTCTTGTTTTTCTGCAGTTAGGAATGCCATCTGTTTTACTGTGTCCAATTCTGCACCTAAGAAGGTTATTGTTTAGGATGGTATCAGTCTTGACTTTTTTATATTGACTGTGTATCCCAGGGCCTGTAGTAAGCAAATGACTCTTTGTAAGTCTTCTATTAGCTTGTTTTTGTTGTCCGCTTGTATCAGGCAGTCGTCCAGGTATGGATAAATTTGGATTCCCTGAAGCCTGCAGTGAGCGATTACTGATGCCAGGCATTTCGTGAACACTATGGGTGCAGTAGATAAGCCAAAGGGCAATGCTGAGAATTGATAATGCTCTGATCCTGCAAGAAATCTGAGGTATCTTCTGCAATTTGGTCATATGGGGACGTGCAGGTATGCCTCCTTGAGATCTAGAGTTACCAGCCAATACTCCTTGCCCAGCATGGGAAGAAGTTGCTGTAGGGTCAGCATTTTGAATTTTGGAACAATGATGAATGTGTTTAAAGCGGACAGGTCTAGAATAGGCCTCCAATTTTTCTCTTCTTGGTACCAGGAAGAGTCTGGAGTAAAATCCCTTGCCTTGTTCCATAGGTGGTACCCTTTCCACAGCTCTCATCCTTGCTAATTGAGCTATTTGTTTTAGAGCTTCTGTCTTTTGATTTGGTGGTAGGTTTGGCATTCCTCTTTTTCCTGGTAAAGTGTGGAAATGAAACCTGTAGCCTTGGTCTATAGTTTGCAAAATCCACTTGTCTCTTGTGATACAGTGCCAGTTTTTTGAAAATAATGCTAACTTTCCGCCTAAGGGTGCTGCTATTTGTTCCCTGGTAGGCGGTGTCAAAGCCAAGTCACTGTGATTGTCCTGTTGCAGTGGTAGTGGTTGTGTCTGTGCCTCGTTGGTTGTTACCTTGCCACTGGCGTCCCTGTAGGCACCTCCTCTGGATTGATTTCTGCCTCTTGAATGCCTATTCCTGCCTCTCTGAGTTTTAGAGGAGTCTGGAAAGGACCAATTTTTGGAAGGCCAGTTCCTGCTAAACCTTGGAGGCTGAACCTGTAAGAAATCTTTCACTGTTTGTACAGATTTTGCCTTCTCTTCCATTTTCTTCAGTACCTGTTGGGCAGGAGAACCAAATAAACTGACCTTATCCATAGGAGCATCTAATAGCTTTGCTTTAACATGATCCGGCAAGACCTGTTCTTTCAACCATGCATGCCTTCTTATAACTGTGCCAGTCATGGCTGATCTAAATGAAGCCTCCAGTGCATCATAGCCACATTTTAAGGAATGGTTACTAACCTGCTGAATGTTATTCACCATTTCTAGAACAAATTTCTTATCTAAAGAATCATCCGTGGACAGTTTCTTAGTTAACTGATCAAGCATAAACTCTTGGTATTGGATCATATGAAACTGACAGTTCAATGCTCTAGCTGAGAGAGTAGCAGAGGTGTATACTTTTTTACCCCATCTCTCTAAGGACCTGGATTCCCTTTCAGAAGGGAGAGGGTTTTCAGCTGAGGTCGAAGCTACTGCCTTAGGCCCCTAGGAGATAGTCTCAGGATCTGCGAAAGGAGCCTTGTATAAATGGTGATGAGTGTCCGGGACCCTGTAGAACCTATCGGGCTTAGCAGGGGCTGGAGGTAAAAGTATCAGGAGCAGTGCAAGCATCATTAAATGCATCATCCACAACAGGAAGAACTGGAGGTATAGCTAAAGGCCTATGTTGCGGTAAGTGTAAAAAGGTCCTAAGCCTTTTCCTTGAATCTGAGAAATCTTGCCCCTGCCATTGGAATTGCTCTCTCATGGCATGTAAAGTTTCCCCAAAAGAAAATTCCTCTGGTGGAGAAGCAGAAGGAATTGATTCTTCAGCATCGGAATCTTCATAAGTAGAAAAAGGAGCCTCTGGATGGTCTGTATTGTCTGTATCATCAGAAGAGTCATCTGAGGACACTGGCTCAGGGGGCTCTGCTCTAGGTCTCTTTTCTGGAGGTTGAGAGGCCCTGTCTGGGTGAGATTGGGATCCCCTTATTAAAGAGATGAGATCCTCTGCCAGAGTAAGCATTTGGGAACTGGAACTGGGCCTGTGAGAGGGGCTTAACAGGCACAGACTTAGAAGTTTTGGCTGCTTTAGCCCTGGCAAAGGCCTTTATAGACATGGCTGCAGGAGGCCTAGCAGCACCACGTGCTGGGGTAGAAACATCCAAAGGGATGGTGTCTGATAAGTCTTGTGAAACCACAGTAGTAGGTAAAACTTCAGAGGCCGATTCAACTAGGGTAGAAGGGCCTCGGTAGTAGTCATGGATTCGCTGAAGATTGAACCGTTTGCTCGGTTTCGGCGAAACAGAGACACTCGCGGTTTGCTTAACCGTGGTTTCGGCGAAACCGGACCTGTCGGTCCTTTTCTTTCGTTCTTAACAATTTGAGTAGTCGGAGGATCCGGCGGCATTATGTACGCAAAATCTGAGCGAAAAACTGTTCAGCAAACTCCGACCGGCGTCTAAGCGTTGGTTGAAAGAAGCACAGGCTAAACAAGCTGCTACGTCGTGGTCTGGGCCTAAACAAGGTAAGCAGTAAGAGTGGAAATCTTTATGAGGTATTTGTTTCCCACAAGTTAAACAGTTATTCACTTTTTCTGACATCGGCTGAGGCAAGAAAGAGTCCCCACGGGTACTTAGCTTTTAGAAGTCTTGAAGTATTCGGTAGTAGTAATCTCTGGATCTGACCGACCCGCACTTGCGAACAGCTTCTGCTTCGGGCGCCACACGGCAAGAAAGACTGAGGAAAATGGCGTCGGCTGATGCCTTTATACCCGAAGAACTGCAGCTATGACGTCGGGTGAAGTGCGACACCAGCCGAGGCCAGACCCAGACTTTGGAATCCGGCCGACCGAAGGGCTGCCTGACTACAGGACAACCCATTTGTAAGGACTGCAGATGCATCCTTGAAGGACATCTGCCCATCACTTACGTAAATTGAACTGTAGAAGCTCTTCCCAATCTTGTAATATTTAAAAATGTCAAAGGAAAGATATTTGGGAAAAAAAGCTCCTCCCAATCTTATCACATCTGCTCGTACTGGTAAGGCCGCTCCTATCAGACAGATAAAACTTGAATGACCTTCCCGTTCATGTTTCCATCCACTTGGTATACACCACAATACCTGAAGTATTAACCCCCTGCTCTACCTGAAAAATCTCGTACTTCCTCATACTGTCCTACAAAGATGGCAGGAAATGTCTACTAGTAAAGAAGATGCATACAGAAACCAGCAGCTGAGATGACTGCTGTGCACACATTGCACTGACAGGCTGCACTACATACAGCTACACCCACTGGGAAATGAGACAGGACAAACCTTGATCAAGCCCTTGGAGCTAATAGGACCTGATTTAACTGTATATTTTTATGCTGGGGCTGTTGCATTGCTACTTCTGGCAACAGGAGGTACAGTTGTTAAACTCTTCCTAGCTTACTCTATGGTTGGCTATTAGCAGTAATTTCAAATTGAGTAATAACAAAAACACCATATGTGAGATGTGAAACTGAAAAAACAAGTGAAAAAGACTGCAGTTACTTGTCTTAAAGTTACAAAGCAAAAGTACAAAAACAAAACATTTGACATTTGGTGGACTTCTATGAGGGCATTTAAGGAGAACGTTAGTCTGCCTTAGTACTGAGTGATGGCAAGGAGCACAGTTAGTCTGCTGCCTTAGTACTCCGTAACGGTGTTGAATGCAGTTAGTCTGTTTTCTTAGTACTGAGCAATGGCTGAAAATGCAGTTAGTCTGAAGTCTTAGTACTGAGCGAAGGTGGGGAACGCCGTCAGTCTGTTGCCTTAGCACTGAAGAGTGGGGGGAACACTGTTAGTCTGCACCTTAGTACTGCATGATGGCAGGCAACAGGGTTACTCTACCTTAGTACTGAGTGATGGTAGGGAACACAGATTGCCCGCCTTAGTAACAAGTTATGTGGTTGAGCTTTGCGATGGCATCCTTTAGCTGCAAACTTAATAAAAACTAGGAATCTATGACCTACTCCCTGGACCAAACAGGGCTGTACACCCATGGAATGGGCTGTCACACTGAGTGGTGTGAACCCACAGAGGCAATTCAAGATTGCATGGGAAAGGTAGAAAATGGGTATGGGGAAGGGCAGCATGAAAGGGAGGTATAACAGAGCACGCAGCTGGACAGACTTGATAGGCATATCATCTCCTTCTGCAGTCAGACAGTTATAATGTAACAAACAGCATGACTGCAGCAATGGCATCAGCTCCATCTTCCTTTACAGGGTACACAGGTAAAAATTCATATCTTCACACTAATGGGGGACAACTGATGTTGGCTGCTTAATCCCCACCCCCAGCTCACCTCTGCAGTGCCTGTGCCACTAGTTATCTTAGCTCACAGATCTAGGGTGATGCCACAGCAGTCAGATGGCCTGTAGACATACTGGTGCTGCTGTTACATCCAGTCCTCTGTAAGATTCTCAGTGATGGGGGAAGCATCAGTCGTCTGCTTCTCAAACTAGTAAAACCAACACAGCGTGTGTGCGTGAAGCTAAATGATAAACTTCAAACAAAACAGCTCACATAGTAGTGGTCAAAAAAGCTCACTACGTGGTCACTCAGGCATCAAATATATTGGCAAACCATAATCAGAACACAAAAGCTTTATTAAGCACAATCCAAAATCAAAACAGTAAGCGCTTTCATCCCTGTCAACTTGTGGGACTTCTTCAAAACAGTTACCAAGACTCATTAAAACATTTAAATACTGTTCTGAATTGGTCATGTGACCATATATAATTAATTAATAAAACAGCATAATACCCTCACTAGATTATAAAAAACTGTCTAAATTTCCATTAACTGCACATGGTCACATGACTAATTCAGAACAGTATTTAAATGCTTTAATGAGTTTTGCTAATGGTTTTGAAGTCGTCTCACAGGTTGACGGGGACAAAAGTGCTTACTGTTTTTATTCTGGATTGTGCTTAATAAAGCTCTTGCGTTCCAGTTATGGTTTGTCAATATATTTGATACCTGGGTGACCAACTACATGAACTTTTTTTGTATGGAGTTTATCAGTCTGCTTCTCCAAACACAAAAGCCTGAAAAATTACATTGCTACCTGTAGCACGTTTGTCACTATGAACTTTCTATCTGGAACCTTTGTCCTTTGAGACAGTATCACAATACCATATTTTAACAAACCAAATGGCATGCTGCAGCTGAATATGGGACGTTAAAGAGACCACTCAAATTGGTTTGTGCTTAAGTTCCAACACTGGGATTTGCATGGACTGACAGGACTACTAAATGTGTCTGCCATTAACACTGCATGAAAATCTTTCTTTCTTGTAAATGTACAAAAATCACAAAAGTTTGCTTAACTGTGACAATATCATTCTGTACTGCTGAGCATCTCCTGTGAAACCACACTATTGTTAATACTTGGTATATGAATGGCACAATTGAAGATCTTACAGAACACGGACGGATGCAGAGAAAGGGAAATGCACATGAACAAAAGGAGAGAGAGCTCCCTGGAGGTGGGGTGCTTCTCAATTCGGCAAACACTACTCCCTCCTTAAGGTGTTGTCTTCATATTTGTGGACCTTCAATCCAAATAAATGTTGCTGAATTTCTATTTCAGAATACTCATCAATGAATAGACACACCCTGTTGAGGATAAATACCACAAAAACATACAGCATTAATACTTCCCTGACGCTATCAACAGCCCTACAAAATGCAGTAGTACATGACTCTCCCACAGCCTCAGCGGGTTCCTCTAGCTTCCAGGTACAGCATAAATATGGTACAAAGTATAATGTGAAAGACAACAAAATAAAAGTTTAGACTAGCATTCTGAAATGCTCTCATTTACAACTGAGAAGTCCTACCCCTAGACCTGAGCTACTATACTAACCGTCCGAGCCTTCTCCACATAGCGCTTGCACCGTTCTTCCATAGCCTTCATGTCCTCATCTTTCTTTTTCAGGATTTCCTGCAGTTCATCAATCTTCTTTGCAGCTGCCAATGTAAAAAAAAGAACATTAACCGCCATCCTCTGTGAATGCACAGCCAGAGTTAATGAACAGCACTTAAGCTTCCTAATCTTTTGTTACTGAAAGGACCTTGCAGATTCATAGGTTCATGGTTTAGTGCTAGGCTAACTATCCTTTTGGCCATTTTAAGTCTAGGCAATTATTCCATGTGAGACTCGCACCCTGCACCTTGTGTCTGTAAGGTAAACACCTTAACCATTATGCCAGCCTCACAACATGTCTACCATTGAGCATCTCCTGTAAAACCACATGGTCAGTGACTGCTTCCTTTCAATCATGACTCAACCTCTCACCTACAGACTAAGGGACCAATGCTAATATCAGGGACACTTTCCAATACTATTATTAAAATATGAATAAGAGAATGTGAATTAACATGCAATTTCTGAAGTAAATGACAATTACAGCTGCAGATGACCAAGTGTAATTTACTACCTTTTCTGTCAAGTAAACTTACAGTTGTCCAAGTAAACTTACCATAACAGTAGATGTTAAAATGATCACTGCTGCAGTAACCTTAACTATACAGGTTATAACCCGCTAAGGATATAACAGCCATTCAGCTCCAAAGCTTAAGGGCTCCTTTCACAGGTCCAAACCATTAGTAAGCTCGAACAGAACTGACTAAAGGCAGGTCTGGGTACCCAGCCCTTCAGAGCTTTCATGCCAACACAGAGAGAGAGACAGACAAAAGCCCTGAAAAGGGCTATGTTGTACAATATACATACACACAGTTATATATACAAACACACTCACCATGGCAACAAAAGCATACAAACATACTGGGGATGGAAGCAGGTAGGGAATGGCTACTACAGCAGTGATCATCTGAACATCTGCTGTTAAAATAAGTTTACTTAAAACAACTGTACTATGTTTTTCAGTAAGATCCCTGCTGCAGCAGCCTTAGTTATATGGGTTGATTACCATACTTAAACCAACAGAGAGGAGGAAGGATGATGGGCAGGAGCCCCTGGAGAGTAGGCCTAGCAAAGCCTTTGTAAAAGTATACACAATGAATCAAGCTGCTTCTTAAACATTACATCTAAAATTTAAGCCTTTCCAAAAACAACTGATGAAGCCAATGTCCTGGTAGAATAATCACTGACCCTGCTTGGAAATGCCTTGTTGTAGTGGGTATAACAAAAGGTTGCATCATGAAACAAACACTTGGAAACGGTATGCTTTCACATGGGTCGTTCTGTTTTCTTTCTTTTACAAGAAATGAACTGATCAGTGTTCCTAAAATGCTTTGTTCTATCAAATGTGGAGTTTCCTTTTTCCTTTATTTATAAGTTCTAGAAAGAAGGGGAGATGGGTACCTTGGCTTAAAGTAATCTTGGATACCACTTTAGGCATAAATGATGGACTAGTTCTCATGGAAGCCTTACCTTTGTGGAAAATTGGATAAAGTTGACCCACCACAAGAACCTGCAACTCAGATACCCTTCTTGCAGAGATCTGAGCAATCAGTAAAACAGTTTTCCATGTTAAGAACTTAAGTCAGCTTGATAAGCTGGTTCAAATGGAACAAGATTAGTATTTCCAACACAAGTCATCTAAATAAGCAAAAATGTGAATACCTTGCAGTCAGTAGTACGCCTTCACAGCAGCTAGACATTCTGAATACCCTTGGAGCAGTATATAGATCAAAAGGTAATGCAGAGAACTGATACTGTGATCCAGGCACAAAAAAACTAAAGAAACCTCTAAAAATCTGGATTTACAGAAAAGTGGCAATATGCATCTTTTAAATCCAAGGTCAATAGAAAGCTCAAACGGAATAATAGGTGACAAGTTGTGGAGTGACATTTTGAAAAGTACAGTTTTGTACCTACCATAAATGTAGATGTTCGAAGATCCACATTGCTGCAGTCCTTACACTTGGGTAGTCCACTGTCCTCGGTCGGCCCGAATACCAAAGTATAAGGCTGACGTCGGTCAAGGCGCTTAAGACTGACATCAGGACGTCAGGGTACAAATGCGCATGACCGACGTCATATCCTCAGTCTTTTCTTGCCCCAGATGTCAGAAGGCCCTAAAAAGAAAGGCTAGAACCAAAAGATAGCAAAAAACCAACTAACCACCCCTGCACCAAACATATTTACAATATTTACAATATATACACAACCCAAACCACACAACCACCTCTAACTACAGAGGGGAAGGAACAAGGGTAAATTGGACTGCAGCAATGTGGATCTTCGAACATCTACATTTATGGTAGGTACAAAACTGTACTATGTTCTTCATCTCGCATTGCTGCAGTCCTTACACTTGGGTAGAATCCCAAAGCAGAGGTAAGGGAGGATGGCAAAACTATAAAGCAGTAGGAGCTGCCAAAATGCCCTGTAAAATTGCAGTGGCAAAACCAGCCCTAGATTTAGAGAAAAGTGGAAGGTGGTAATGCTTAGAGAAAGTATGCACTGAACTCCAAGTAGCTGCCTCCAAAATATCTTCAGTTGCCACTCCCCTTAAAAAAGCTGTAGAAGTGGCAGTAGCCCTAGTGGAATGAGGCCTAATCCCAGCTGGAATCTCCTTACCATGATGGGAGTAACAGAAAGCAATACAAAACCCAATCCACTTAGAAATAGTTTGTTTTGACACAGGCTTGCCCTGAGAACCCAAAGCAAATGAAACAAATAACTGCTGAGACTGCCTGAACCCTTTAGTTCTGCTCAAATAATATCGCAACTGCCTGTGTATATCCAAAGTGTGCAAAATCTTTTCCCCTTTATTTTGGGGTTTGCATAAAAAGTAGGCAAATGAATAGTTTGGTTTAAAGCCACACTAGAAACCACTTTAGGCATAAAGGAAGGATTAGTACGCAAAGATACCCTATCCTTATGGAAAATTAAGAAAGGCTCAACCGCCATAAGGGCCTGTAATTCAGAAACCCTTCTCGCAGAGGTAATGGCCAACAAAAAGCAGTCTTCCATGATAAATATTTCAACTCGGCAGTAGCTGCAGGCTCAAAAGGTTGTAGAGTGAGTTTCTCCAACACAAAATTGAGATCCCAAGCAGGAGTAGGAGCTCTACGTGGGGGTCTTATATTCTTTGCCCCTCTAAGGAATTGCTTAAACAAAGGATGAGAAAACAATGGTGGGTCACAGTCATAGTGAGCAGAAATTGCTGCAGCATGAACCTTAATAGAAGAGAAGGACAAACCTTTGTCCAGTAACTCAGTAAGATATTGAAGAGCCACACTTAAATTAGGCTTAGAAACATCCAATTCCTTTGCTGTGCTCCAAAATAAAAATCTCTTCCATTTATCCGCGTACACTTTCCTTGTACTAGGCCTTCTGGCATCCAAAATAACATTCAAAACTTGCTGTGGAAGCTGAGACCCTCCAGGGTTTAAAACAGAATATGCCAGGCTGTTAGGTGAAGAGAGTGAAGTTTTACATTGAGTAAATGACTGTTCTCCTGAGACAGCAGATGTGGAATCAAGGCAAAGGCCATGGAGGCTCCACCAGACTTCTCAGTAATGGGTACCAGTGCTGTCGAGGCCAATCTGGAGCTATTAAAATCATCTTTGGCTTGTCCTGTCTGACCTTCAGGAGTACCTTTGGGAGGAGAGGCAGAGGTGGAAAGGCATACACATGAAGATTGCTCCAATTGAATGAAAGAGCATCCACTTTCCAAGCTGTGGGATGAAACCTTTTTGTGCAAAACTTTGGCAGCTGGTAGTTTAGTGGAGAAGCGAACAGATCTATGTCTGGAGGTCCCCATAACACTGTCAGTTTCTGAAATACATGAGGATCCAATTTCCACTCGTGGGGATCCATAATTTGTCTGCTCAACACATCTGCTAAGGAGTTCTGTGCTCCTGGCAGAAACCTTGCCTGAAGATTTAGCTGTAAACTTAGAGCAGTCTCCCACAAAATCATTGCTTGTCTGCATAGAGGATAAGAATGCGTTCCCCCTTGCTTGTTGATGTACCACATGACAGTTGTGTTGTCTGTTAGAACCAACACCTGTCCTGGGAGAAGTAAATCCTTGAAAGCTATTAATGCAAATTGGACTGCTAACATCTCCTTCAAGTTGATATGTAGATGTTGAAGTCTGGCAGGCCACGTGTCTTGTACCCATTTTCCATTTAGATGAGCTCCCCAAGCTTTGTCCGAGGCATCTGTCGTTAGAATCTGACTCGCCTCTGGCCGGGTCACAGAGAGTCCCTTGTTTAGGTGACATTCCTGAGCCCACCACAAAAATTCCTTTTGAATGCAAGGTATTATCTGAATGACAGTGTCCATATCTTGGCAGTGCTGTGTCCATACATTTTTGAGATACCATTGTAGCTTCCTCATATGCAGTTTGGCATTGGGAAGTACCAGAATACAAGATGCCATGAACCCCAAGGCTTGAAGGACTGTCCTTGCAGTCAGCCTGGACTGACGAGACAATTGATGGAAGTAAAGAGAAAGATTCTTTTGTTTGTCCGGGGTCAAAAAGGCCATCTGGGATGCTGTATTCAGTCTCACACCCAGAAAGCACATGTCCTGAGAGGGTACTAGACTGGACTTTATTTCGTTCACAGAATACCCCAGGCATCTTAGCACTGCTATCACATACTGTAAATGCTGAAGAAGTTCGTCCTTTCCTTGGGCCAGAATCAGGCAATCGTCCAAATAAGTATAGATTTGTATTCCTTAGCCTGAAGAAAGCTATCACTGAGCCAGAACCTTCGTGAACACTCTGGGCAGTAGATAAGCCAAAGGGCAATGCAGAGAACTGATAATGCGAAGTCCCAGCCCGAAAACGCAGGTACTTCCTACAACTGAGCCTGATAGGAACATGAAGGTAAGCCTCCTTGAGATCCAGAGTCACCATCCAATGATCTTTGCCCAGCAGAGGTAAAAGCTGTTGCAACGTCAGCATTTTGAACTTGGGAATGTCCAGATATGTGTTGAGGATAGATAAATCCAAAATTGGTCTCCACGTGTCCCCTTTCTTTGGTACTAGGAACAGGCGAGAATAAAATCCTAGGCCCACTTCTGGCAGAGGTACCGGTTGTATGGCCCTTATTTGAAGTAGCAGAGAAATTTGTTTGTGAGCCTCTAGTCTTTGCTGAGGAGGGACGTCCGGCATGCCCTTGAAAGGAGGTAAGGTATGGAAATAAAACCTGTAACCATGGTGAATGATATCCAGTACCCATTTGTCCTGGGTAATCAAATTCCAATTTTCCTTGGAGTGCCAACCTTCCTCCCAAAGGTGCTGCCAGGCAAGAAGGATCTGGCAGCTGAAAAGGTAGGTCATTGGGCCTGTTTACGAAAGGACTGGCCCCTGCCCTCACCCGAAGATTGTGCAGGTGAACTCCCTGTTCTAGGTCTGAAAGAACTCTGAGCTCTGCCCCTACCACGTCTAGATCTACCCCTAGACTGGGAATCATAAGAGGGATACGTCCACCCCTTAGCAGGCCAATTCCTACTAAACTTTGGAGGCTGAACTTGCAAAAAATCTTTAACAGCCTGCATAGACTTAGCCTTGTCTTCCATTTTCTTCAAGACTGACTCCACAGGTGAACCAAACAACACATCAGACTGTAAAGGAGCATCCAAAATCCGTGTCTTAACATGGTCAGATAAATTCTGATCCCTAAGCCAGGCGTGCCTGCGAAGAACTGAACCAGTGGCAGCCACCCTAGACGAGGCCTGTACAGCATCAAAACCACATTGTAAAGAATGCTTACCCACCTGTTCAGAGACATGCACCAAATCTTGTAATTCTTTACATTCAATGCCTTCTGCCAGAGCATCCACCTTAGACTTCAATTGAGAAAGTAGATAGTTTTGATATTTCAACATATGAAACTGGCAATTCAAAGCCCTCATAGCTAAGGTAGAAGAAGTATAGACTTTCTTACCCCACCTATCCAAAGCTCTGGCCTCTTTATCTGGAGGAACCGGATTTTTCACAACAGAGGCCTTGACACCCTTAGGTCCCTGACTAACAGTTTCTGGGTCCGCCCTAGGACTCTTATAAAGATATTTGTGAGCCTCAGGCACCCTGTAATACCTATCCGGTTTAACAGGAGCAGGAGGCAGAGAATCAGGATTAAGTGAAGCCTCTGCAAACACATCTTCCACAACATCCAGAACAGGGGTATAGCCAAGGGCCTATGCTGGGGTAAAAGCAAAATTCCCTAAGCCTTTTCCTGGAATCAGAGAAGTCCTGACCTTCCCACTTAAAATGTTCCTCATGGAATGAAGAGTCTCTGAAAAGAAAAATCCTCTGGAGGAGAAGCAGAAGGAGTCGAATCATCTGCATCAGAATCAGAATAAGGAGAGTACTCCTGCAAGTCTTCAGCCGAAGACTCAGAAACATCTGAAGCCTGCTCAAAACTCCCCAACTCTGGCTCCACCCTAGGCCTCTTATCAGGAGGGGGCAAAGAACCTCTAATCAGAGTAATCAAATCTTCTGCCATTTTAAGCATGTGCTTCTTGGGTACAGACCCTGCTGAACTAGGAGTGACACCAACAGAAGCTAAACCTGGCCTGCCTCTGGGAGAAGGCTTGGAAACAGAAGGAGAGGGCCTAACCACCCTAGGAAGAAAGGGGAGAACAGTAACCTGAGAAGCCCCTTCAGCCTGACCTGCCTCCTGAGAGGCCACATCCTGCAAAATCAGAGTCTCCCCCTGGGACTCCAGAGAAGCCTCCTTCGGAACCACCGGTTCCACTGACACCTCTAAAGAACCGGCGTCCGGAACGGACGACTCATCTTGCCTGGGTTTAACTGCTTTATCTTTGCGCTTCTTCGAAGAAGCGGGCGCCGGAGTATCCGACGTCATATTATAATTGCACCGCTTCCCGAAGACCAGCCTAGCACAATCTAACCTTTGCTTAATAGTGCGCTTATTGAATCTAGCACAAAAGCGACACCCAACAACGTCGTGCTCAGGCCCCAAACAAGGAATACACAAAGAATGATAGTCCCTATGCGGTATCTGTTTCCCACAAGAAATACAGTTATTCACTTTTTCTGACATCCGGTAAAACACTGAGGCAAGAAAAAAACAAAATATTCCCCAACGGGGTACTTAGCCAACTTTGATTCGGTCTGAAACTCCGAACTCGAAAAATTTCAGAACGCCGAACGGCACTTGCAACGCTGCTTCTGCATTGGACCATGCGGCAAAAAAGACTGAGGATATGACGTCGGTCATGCGCATTTGTACCCTGACGTCCTGATGTCAGTCTTAAGCGCCTTGACCGACGTCAGCCTTATACTTTGGTATTCAGGCCGACCGAGGACAGCGGACTACCCAAGTGTAAGGACTGCAGCAATGTGAGATGAAGAACATCTAGGCTCTCCACCTTTCTGAACTAGTCTAGTCCAGTTTTCAGGCTTTGCTGAATCCAGGACTGTGGTAAAGGTTCCTGTGTTGCCCATACCATACTTACATAATTAGGTGGGCTTCCTTGTTCACTGTGAGAGAGGGAACTCTGAGCAGCCTATCTGCCCCTGTAGGAGTTGTCCCAGCCCAGCAACTTGTAGCTCATTGGCCATTTTGGGCTAATTTCTATCCTTTTGATCTCCCTGATATAAAAAACGCTTAGAGCGGGATTGTGCACCGCGCAGCGCTGTTTAGCTGAGGTTAAACTATTCCAGGCTCCACGAAGTCTGCACTTCAGTTTTTCCCTTGAAACTTGATACACTTCAACCCAGCACTAGAAATAAGGCAATTTATGACCAGCACTTACTAAAACTCACTAAAACTAGCACTAGCTTACAGCTGGCACTTCAGCCCTATACTCAGGAAGTATAAGGCTCTTTAATCATACAATCAGCAATACAGTCCAAACCATCTATTCAGGCATGTCCAAGGGACAGCTTCAGGTGTACTCTCCAGTCCAGCTGGTGAATCTGGGCATCTTGAGGCAATGTTACAATTGCTTCATGCACACAGACAGCCCCCTCCTCCTCCCAACCAACACAAACATATGTGAGAGATGCAGCTACACAGCCAAGCTGGAGGCTAAGCTCTCTCAACCCACGACTGGATCATCCAGTCACAAGAAGGGCAACACTAGCACCACATTACCAGACTCGCATAGACCAGCCATAGCTGCACCAGCAAACAACTCTCAGAAACATGCAAAAACATACTCAGAGGCTCTAAATAAGAACCTGCCTAAACAGAGACCTCCTAAGCAAACAACCAAGCAACCCCCACCCCACAACAGAAACCAGGTAACACATACATCACAACGTCAGTGTGCCAAGCAAAAACAGCCCCTAAGGCTAAATAACACACCTAACACACTAGTAATCGGTGATTCTATCAAGCACACAGACGTCCCACTCACTAGACTGAACAAGGAGAAGGTTAGTGTAAGCTGCCTGTCGGGTGCCAGAATCCGCCACATAACACATGCACTCAAGGTCACTCCACAAGTAGATATGACTCTGTCATTGTACATGTTGGCGTAAACAACCTGAGACGTACCTCCCTGGACTACACGAAAAGAGACATTGAGGAGCTCTCTGACCATGTAGCCCAGGCTGGCATGACTGACTCTGAGAAGCATCCTGCCCTCACCCAAAATGATGCCAGCATATGAAGAAAAAATGATCAGTTTCAACAATTGGTTAAACTACTGGTGTCATTCAAAGGGGATCCAGTACTTGTCAGCCTGGGACGACATGCATGACAAGCCACGTTGCTTCGCCAAAGACTGCTTGCACCTGTCACCCCTGGGCTTTCTAATACTGGCCAAGACTCTTGCCGTCCCAATACTGCCTTTTTTAGGAAAGGCTCAAAAGACAGACCCGCCTCCATAAACAACAATAATAAACAAAAACTGAGGGTAATGCTGCTCAGCGCCAGAAGTCTAAACCTCAAAATGCACGCACTCGAGGCTCTCCTTAGTATGGAAGAAATCGACATATGTGCAGTGACAGAAACCTAGTTCAAGGCTCCAGAGAGCACCCCAACACTACTAGGCTATAACTCCTACCATAGCTACACCAGTACCGGAACACAAAAGGAGGGTGTGTGTCCATATTCATCAAGAACACCCACACCTCCAGGCTAGTAGCACAGCACGCGAAATCTGAGACCATCCAAGTGCAATTGACAGTGGGTAAATTGACTGTTCAATTTATAGCCTGCTACAGATCTCCCACCTTGTTTCAGGACCCTCATGCAGCATTCCTGAGAACATTAGAAAGTATGAAGATTCTACCCAACACCATGCTATTGGATGACTTCAACTATCCAAACATTAACTGGGAAAACTACTCAAGCTCAAACGTCCTAGCCAAACGCTTCCTTGAGTTTATAAATTCAAACGCCCTGGAACAGCTGGTCACCACTCCCACAAGAGGTGACAACATACTGGACCTGGTCATCACCAACATGGGGAACCTATGTTCCACACCCGAGGTAAACTCATCATTGGTAAGATCAGACCACAAACTAATCACACTGGACATCCACATCCCGACCCGACCCCCCACAGTCAAGGAAATCAAGGTAAAACACTTCTTTAAAGCCAACTTCACACTCAAGACCGAGGTGAGAAGTTTCAAAGCTCCCAATCAAATGGAAAATGATGACCCATTGTCAGAATCCTTTACAAGCGCATTCTATGAACACCTTCAAGAATGCATGGACCGAGCCATTCCAAGTAAAACCAAGACCAACTCCTCAAAAAAGAGGAAGCCAGTCTGGTGGACCCCAGCCATAAATAAACTTTACAACAGAAAGAGGAAACTCCTGCAAGACAGAACAAAATCCCCAAATAAGAAGGCATCTCGGATTAACATCAGTAAAAAACTGCACAACCTCATTAAATCATCCAAGGCCAACTTCAAAAGAAAAACAGCCAAGGACTCTAAGGATAACCACAAGGCCTTCCTTAACTATGTCAAGAGTCTAGGGGCAAACTCTCAGATATGCTCCGAGCTAGTGCATAACGGCCATAAATACACTGGACCAACAGACATTGTCAACATCCTGGCTGACAAGTTCAGAGCAAACTTCACCCCCCCCTCTCCACCAAAGGGGCTAGCACCCATCCCAGTAGAATGTGGCACTCCAGATATCTCAGACACACAAGTAAAGACAGCCCTTGCAAAGGCCAAAAACACAGCATTAATGGGACCAGATGGTATCCCAGGTTGTGTCTCACACAAGCTTCAAAATGAACTAACCCCCCATCTCAAAACACTATTCAAACTCCGTCTCTCTACAGGCTATGTACCCAAAGAATGGCGTACAGCAATAGTCGTACCACTCCACAAAGGTGGTGCCACAACTGACCCTGGGAACTATCACCCTTATAAGCTTGACTAGCTTGGTCTGCAAAGCCATGGAATGCGTTGTCATGGATCTCATTAACAGGGACATGGGGAACCTCCAGACACTGGACCCCACCCAGTTTGGCTTTGTTAAAGGCAGATCTTGCCTCCTGAACTTGGTCGACTTCTTCAAAACAGTCACCAAGGCCATATATAAAGGGAAGGTGGTCCACACAGCATATCTGGACCTCGCTAAGGCGTTCGACACCATCCCACACTCAGGAATCATAGACAAACTCACCAGCTTAAATATCAACCCCCATGTCACGGGATGGGTTGCCAATTGGCTCTCAGACAGAACCCACACGGTAAGAGTGGCAGGCGCCATGTCTGACTCTAAACCAGTCATAAGTGGAGTCCCACAGGGGTCAGTCCTGGGACCTCACCTGTTCGGTATATATTTTTCCGAAGTATAGGCAAATGCGGAGGGACTGTGGCTAACCAAGTTCGCAGATGACTGCAAATTGGGTGCAATAATTGACTCTCCGGCTGACACAGACATCCTGCAAAAGGGTCTCTCAGAGACTAACACCTGGTGTCAAAGTCAAGGCCTCAAGCTAAATGCCAAAAAATGCATAGTAATCCCATTTGGGAAAAACAAAGTACCTACAAACTACCACATGGATGGGAATCCACCAAGTACAGAAGAAGTAATTAGGGACCTGGGTACCCAAGTAGATAGCATGCTCTCCTTTGAGAACCACATAGCCAAAACAGTTAGGAAATCCTTCTATGTGGCACACCTGATCACAAAGGGTTTCTCATCCAGATTCAAGGAGGTGATTGTGCCCCTTTACTCCTGACTCATTAGGCCCATAATAGAGTACAACGCCCCACTTGGGATGTACCTCACTAGACACCTGCAACAACTAGAAAGACCACAAATGTACCTCACTAAGAGGATTAAGGGCCTTAAACAATTACCTTATGAAGCACGACTAAAAAAGCTCCAGCTCTTCTCAGTCGCTTACCGTCTGCTCAGAGGTAACCTATGCCTGACCTATAGGGCCATGTCAAACCCTGAACTAATGGACATGCTTCACCTCAAAAAAACGAGATCCCTCAGAACCACTTGTTCTAGCGACTTGAACCTATGCACAATAAACAGGACATACTGGAGGGATAGATTCCTGTCCCAGTGACTCCCCTCACTCTGGAATAGAATCCCAATCCATATTCGACAGAGCTCCTCTCTGACACTCAAGAGAACTCTTGATGAGTGGATGGGTAATCGTAAGTTCTACCCTGGGATCACTTCAGGAGCCCTATTAGAGAGGCCCAGGTTACAAATCTAATGGGGAGGCGAAAGTCATCACTCTGTGGCTAGGCCCATAAATGCCCCTGGGCAGATAGCCTAGTACTTACCTATGAACCTAAAAATGTACAGATCTAGAACTCATTCCCAAGAATATTTTTTTCTTTGGCAGCAGAAACAGACTTGAATAAAACACTTCCCCCTAGCTGAGGACAGCCTCAATTACCCCCCAGGCAAGCATATGCTGAATGACGCAAGGAGAAAAAGAGTCTGGTCTGGCAAGTGAGGAAGAATCTGCAGAAAAGATGGGAGACTCCCACTGCCATCTACAACATTGGTGGATTACTCTCTGAACCCATATGTCAAACTAAAGGAGAAATGGATGTTAAGACTTTTCTAGCAGGATTAAGACACAGACAGGGCAGGAGGGAAGTCCTTCATGTAGTCAAACCAATTAGATTGGCCTCTCTTCTGAGGGGCTCTAACCTTTTTCGAATCTCTCTGCCACTGCTTTTTAAATGTTTGCTTACCAGCACATCACTGGTTCTGTTTATTTCAGTTTTTAACTCATTACATCTGAGTGACGCCTCCAGGTGCATATGCAGTTACTTCCTACTGCTCCTCTAAGCGTCAGACATTGCTTGCTCATACTTGCATTAATTCCAAAACTATGCTACATATAAGGTATCAGAATATTTTATTTTGAAGCATACATGATGGCAAACACAATTGTATTGATATGTTAGAATTGTAAGGTGATGACTTAATTTTTAAAAGCTCAGGCCACACCCACTAGGAGTTCAAGGAATACACTCAAAACAGTTGTACTGGAGGGAATGAGAAGTTTGTAGAGGGAGCAATGAAAATCTTAGCAACTTTGAGGAAGACTGTTGAAAATATCAGAGGTTTCTTGAATCTGTTTTCCTCGCTCTTCACTTTTTAATGACCTCTGCAGGAGAAGGTCCAAAACTAGGTCTCTATCCAAAGAAGAATTCAAAATGTAATTTCTGACATCCTCTGGGAGGTTTAGAGTGTGCAGCCAGGCAAACCTACTACTAACAAATCCAGTATCAGCAGTCCAGAAAGTAGCATCAGTAGAGTCATATGCACAGTTTAGTGGGCATTCACTTGAGAAACAGAAGCAGCTAAGTTACATAAAGCACATTTCTCCTTAGAAGAGGAAACAGGGATGCCAAAATATTCCTCATTCTCACAAGAGGCAAGCATAAAATTCAACACGAGTTTGACAGTTGAAAATAATAAAATGTGTTGTAGAGGAATACCTTTTGCATAGACCTATCACAAGCCTTCCAATCCTTGTCAGCAGGACAGGGATTAGTATTAACAGAATATTCAGCAACAGTTGGAGTCACTAAAGCAACACCTGTTGGGTTGGATCTAGGATGAGTGTATAAAAACTTAAAAGGCTTGAGAAAATTTATACAGTCTGCTTTCTTGAGGGCAACAGGCGGACTCTCAAGGAAGTTGTAGGCTGCTACAAAAATCCTCCAAAGCAATAAGAACAGGAGGAAGAGGAGTAGGTTATGGAAGTTGTAACTGTGACAAATCGTACTACTTCCTGAGGGACTGACCAAACATCATTGTTTTACTAGGGAAACAACAGATTCATTCTGGAAATGGTTTCAGAGAAAGAGGATCCTTCAAAAGTGCTGGCTGCAGCCACACTCATCTCAGATTATTATTCAGAAACCTGTGGAGACAACAATTTGTCCCTTCACAATCACTGAGGTTCAAAGTATTGAATCTCTTCAGGAAAAAAAAGAAACTTTCTTTTTATGAGAAGCCACCATACAAGAAAGGTCAAGAGCCTGAACTAAACCCCGAGCCAAGCCCAATAAATGACTCCTGTCCAGGGTAACCGAGGCAGGAGAAGACATATGTCTAAGTTTTTGTTTCTTTTTGAAGAAATAGACCCACTTTTTGCCAAGAAGAACCACCCTACAGATAGGCACAGATTTCTCGGTATGAAGAGAGACATTCTTCGTCATTCTCCCAGGACCAACAATAATGGCTCTCCTTTGTCAGCCACAGGCACTTCAACAGCTGAAGAGTGTGTGTCTAACCTCCAGTCCATGGTGGCTGTAGGAACTACGCCAGTGGGATACAAGGAAATGAGTGGTCCAAAGAACCAGTTTTGGCAACAGTAGTTTCATCCATCTGTGGCAGAGGCACTTTAGCAGCCTGATGTGGTGGCAAAGTCTATTTAAACATTTTTTATTTTTTTTATTTTGGTGGTTGGGAGGAGGGAGCCTGTAGGTGGTTCCATGATTAAGCTGAAAAAGATGCCATTTTCCTGGGAAAGACTGGTAACAGTAATTGGTAAAAAAGGTCATTTGTATAAACAGTAAAATACAGTTTAAATACTTAGTCCAGCTCTCAAAAGTAAAATAACTTTTAGCACAGAAAAATAGTGTAAATTAGTTTTAATAACTCTTTACCACAAAGTAAAAAAAAAATAATGTTCCTAATTAAAAGCGATCAAAGGTCATGTGATGGTCATTAAAAACACATTTTTCCTAGATTAAATTATTTATTTTTACAGAAAAACAGTCTTCCATCATAAAGCATAAAATACAAGTCCCCCTCCCTCAAAACAGAACTTATCGGCCCAGCAATGGAACAGTGTTAGCTGAATGTCTATCCTTGTAAGTCAGCAGAGGAGTGCACTCCACCAACAGGAAAGTTCTCAAGGGCTTGAACCTGTCTTTTAGCTGTTATATCCTTAGCAGGATATAACCCATATTAGCAAATGTTAATGCCGAAAATTCCTATTTAATCCATCATGTCTCCATAAATATGGGCATTGCTGAACCAATTAATATGCCAGAATATAATTTACCTCTTATTATAGCCTTCATTTCACCTTCCTTTGTTTTCTATCCAGAAAAAAATGTAACCATTTCAAAATGTTCCACAACACTGAAAGATTTTTATCTGGATTTATCAAGTACAGAATAATGTGTGCACACAAGACTGCATTTTCACGGTCATTATACCGATTATATCCCTAAATTTCTAAGTCCCTTATTTTTTTTGCCAGTGGCTCTAAGCATAAAGCAAATAGAGGGGAAAGGGGGAAACCTGGATGGTCCCTCTGCTCAAACACAGCTTGTCAGAGAACAAGCCTTCCCCTTAAATACTGCCTTTGATCCTTCATATAACTTTCTAAATAATCATATTATTTTATCAGGGAACACAAATACTGACACTGTCCTAGCCATAAAATCCCAGACAACTCTACCAAAAATTACATTTTAGTAACTGCAGTTACTGGCTTGTAAGTACACTGCTTGGATGCCAGCAAAGAAGAAATTAAGAGAGCCTGAAATAAAATCAGCTGGAAAAGGTGAAGAAACCAATGAATGGGAAGAATCCTGCAGTTGTTCAACAAACAGCAGTTCAAAGCTCCAGCTTTGGTACAAGACATGATTTCCAGTAATCTAGATTTCTACCTTCTGCAAGCCATAAAGACACACCAGAAGCTAGTCTGCCTGTATAGAGTAAAACGCTACCTTTACTGACTCTGCTAGACAAAACATGGCCACTTCTTTTCTACTCCGCACCCTATTACACATGCCTACCTTATCCTAACCAAGCTCAACTTCTATCAGTCAAACTCTAACAAGGCTGCACTATTCACAACCAGGCAACAACTTAGGTCACATTGCTGCCTCTGTAAAACAATGAAACAGGCTTAAACTAAATAGTGCACAGCCCTGAAAAATTCCCATCACTTCCCTCCATAATTCAACCTTAAACCACTAAAATTCAATTCAGCAGAGCTTATTACTATCCTGAAAGCAAACAAATATATATTACTGTCCTTTACATCCCTCCTGGCAACAATACAGCCACAATGGAAGCTATCCTACATTCAATATCCATAACAATTCCACAAGAAAAACTAAGTGATGGCAACATGAATTGGTTGGACATACCCTCTAACTCCCCTACATCTAGCATGAACTTACAAGGGCGCACACAACTAATTAATAGTTTCACACATTTTAGCAAGGCATCAAATTCTTTATTAGACTGGATCCTATTATCAGACCCTAGCAAATTCACCATCACAGGTACAATGTCAGACACTTTCAGTGACCATCTCCCAATCTATACAACCACACAAACCGAGTTTATAAGTGCCATAATGGTTAAGGTGTTTACCTCAGTCATAAGTTAAAGGGTTTGAGTCTCACTTTTGAAAGGGAAATTGGCTAGACTTAAAATGGCCAAGGGCAGCTAACCTAGTATTTTTTCCCTCTATAGGTTCATAGGCAAGTCAAATGTGCTCAGAGCCGAATAAAATACACAAGACATTGAAGGAGTGATATCAACTCATATAATGAAAGGCTGGAGAAAATAGAAGTTTTAAACAGCTATTCAGATGTAGCTTTTAAAACTGCAAAATCAGAAGATGAAATGAAGAAAAAGCTGGCTGAATACGAGACCACTCAAGAAGAGAGGTTTCAAAAAATGGTAGAATTAGAGGACACAGCACATAGGGAAAACCTGATGTTTTCTGCTGTACCACAGAAACTGGAAGACACAGACTGTACTAATTTTATGAAAGCATAAATAAGTAACGGAACTAGTATTCCACACCAAGTGCTGCTAACTGAAAGGACACGATGTGTGTACTCAAAATAAGGCACGAGAAGGCAGCCAAGGCCTATACTCGTAAAGATGCAAACCTACCAGCAAGTACAGTTGATCCTGACAAAACTGTGACAAATGGGCAAAGTATTACAAGCTGGAGACAGCAGAGTGCGGAAAATGATTATTCACTGTACACCAGGCTAAAGAGAAATACATTTATTCCAACAATCAGGGAAAGTTAAGAGGCAGGTTGTGAGATTAGAGCTGCTGTATCCAAGCTTTCTTCAGAATATTTTTCCTGAGGATCAGTCATTTTTTTGATGCAGAACAGGGTAAGGAGGAAATACAAAAGTTTGTCCAACTAAAAAAGTGAGCCATCAACAGAAGGGTCTCTGCTTCTCAATCTTCTGATAATAAAACACATGGGGAGACTACTAGTGAAACCTTTTCTACTGTTTTAAAGGAAAATGCTTGAGAGACAGAGAAAAGCACAGGAGTTGACTAGAAGAATCGGGAGTACCTTAGAATTGAACCAGAGCCTGGAGCTGAGAGATGGAAATGAACAAGACCACCAACAGCAACAAGGAAATTAGGGAATAAACGTGAGATGGCAAAGCATCAATCACATTTGCAAAATACATCTGTACAAGAAAAAGTGGAAAGAGTGGACTTTTGTTGACTTAGTTAAACTTGTGGGGAAGTGAAAGGCATTTGCCTCACTTCATGTCATTAATGTTTGCAAGGACTGACAGGAGGGGAAGAGGAAGGAAAAAGGCAACTGTAAATAAAACAATTTTTGTTTTTAACAGTATTTCTATGAAACTTTTCATGATATAAACTGCATGTTTTATAGTAAACCACTTTTAATTGTTCTTGCATCCGATAAAGATATTGAAGTAAATAGATGCCTTTTTTCTTTTTTAGTACTACGAAATGTAGGCATTACAATGCAAAAAGAAAAAAAAAGGCTAAACAAAGCATGTTTTAGTTAATAGGCTGTAAACTTGGGGTATTGTGGTGGGGGTGGGTGCAAAAGTACACAGATCATCACATATGTAGTGCTGAAATGTTCTCTCTCTTACTTTGCATGGGTGAATTGTTTGGATTATGACCGTTGGCTTAATCTAATACGTTTTAAGTGGAAATGAGTAAATAACAGAACATGGAATACAATGTAAAATGTTTCTTTTAGCAATAAATGTTTTAGATAGTCTTTAGAAGCCTGTAGTTGAGGACTACATTTTTCTCTCCTTTTCTGTGGAGACAAGCTGATTATAGGGCAATAAAGCCAAAAGCACCATTTCTTCAGGGTTAAAAATGAATGCCTTCTGAAAGAATGCAAGATGTTTTTTTCACATCTAGGAGGGAAAGAAAGATAAAAAAGAACAAACATTTGTTACTGTAAGTAGGAGTACAGGCAATAGGCATGCATCTTATCCTGGATAACCTCAACTTCAGGTTAGTTAGGGCCTGTTTTTACAACTGTTTGGGACAATTGTTCCTATCTGGAGGGCTAAACTTCATTATTTGAAGATATACATACTTCTGTGTTTGTATTAAAGGAGAACCACACCTACAGACTCAAACAACATTTCATCATGGTTTGGTGTTTCCTACAATTAACATCACTCGGACTATTTACAGGTTTTTAAATATTTTTATATGTAATTTCTGAGTTTGATCACATGGGGTCTGGCATTTTGAAGTAACTGATTGTTTAGTCTGCCTCTAGGCATCCCACAATGCAGTGCTCTCATCTGTAAAAGCTACATCACGCATGCCTCTTTCTTCCTAAAGCTCCTGTCACTGCATTGATTTTACATACATACACTGCTGTCTTTCAGTTTTAAGTAACATTTCATGCCATTCAATGACTACTTAAAACACATGCAAATACCCCAAAACAGACTTTCAAAGTGCTTTTTACTGATGCCTCTTTTTAAAATGGCTAAACTGCAGTTTTTTTTTTGTGAAGCCTGAATTGTACTACTTTGACTCATCTCCCATACCCCTCCACACCTAACTTCTCTAGCTCTCAAAGTGCTAAAGGTAATTTGACTTGTTACATGCTGTTATTGACAGATCACAGCAGGAGATTTGACTCGTGCTCTGTTTCCTTGTTCTAGCCTTTGCTTTCTGTATGGGTAGGGGAAGGACCAGGGAGTTGTGACATCACAGCATGGGTGGGTTTTTAGGACAGTCACGGTGATGTCAGTTTGGTGAGGGAATTGGCAAGAAAGCTACCTGTACTCAGTGTCTTTGATGACATCAATGAATTGGAAACTTTTCCAGGTTGGGATAAACGTTTTTTGAAAGTGAAACCATCATAGTACAGTAAGGTACTGTTCTAGTGGAGAGAAACAGTCAGTTTAAAATATTTTAAATGCTGCAGTGTTGTTTATTCATAGCAGGGACAATAAATAGGGAGAAAAAGGACAGAGAAGTTGAGCATTTAATAACAGAATCCCGTTGTCCTTTACATTAACAGGTTATTTGGGTGTTATGGGGCTTTTTTAAGGGTTTTCAGTAAAACAAAAAGTCTTGTAAAATGTGACACAGGTTCCAGTGTTTATAAGAAAAAAATGTATAAAGGACCAACCTGACGAACATTAGTGGGTGTATGCATCATAAAAATCGGAAATTAACATTTAAAATGTTGTCATACAAAATAGGTTGGTACAATGACTTTTTATCATAATGGCAACACTTTCCATATTATGTTGGAATAGGAATGATCTCACAGATATAGACAAAAAGGAAGGAATATTTAATTACATTAAAAAACAAGAGTGCAAATAGCAATGCTACAGGAGACGTATGGAAAGAACCGAGTACATTTTTGTGATCCACACTCTTGTGGACAAACCCTTATCAAAACCCTGTCTCCATAAGTCCGCCCAAGTATTCGGAACACTGTCTGGACAATTCCCATCAGTTTCTCCTGCCAGCCTGGTCAACATGGGAATACTGAGACAGTACAGCAACTGCCTCTTCTACCACATAATTCTACTAGCTGCGAGAAATACAGCTACATCAGTAACCTGGAATCTATCCTCTCATGCCACAGTCAGTACTCCTGACAAAGAGGAGATTGCCAGCACAAAAAGTACAGTTTTGTACCTACCATAAATGTAGATGTTCGAAGATCCACATTGCTGCAGTCCTAACACTTGGGTAGTCCGCTGTCCCAGTCGGCCCGAATACCAAAGTATAAGGCTGACGTCGGTCAAGGTGCATTTGTCTGACATCAGGACGTCAGGGTACAAATGCGCATGACCGACGTCATATCCTCAGTCTTTTCTTGCCCCAGATGTCAGAAGACCCTAAAAAGATAAGGCCAAAACCCAAAAAACACCAAAACACTCCTGTGCCTAAAATATGTACAATATATACAAATGTACAAAAATAGAACCTCACCCACACAACCACCCCTAAACACAGAGGGGAAGGAGGGAGGGTGGACTGCAGCAATGTGGATCTTGAACATCTACATTTATGGTAGGTACAAAACTGTACTATGTTCTTCATCTCACATTGCTGCAGTCCTAACACTTGGGTAGAATCCCAAAGCAGAGGTAAGGGAGGATGGCTAAACTATAATGAAGCAGGAGCTGCCAAAATGCCCTGCAACACAGCAGTGGCAAAACCAGCCCTGGACTTAGAATAGAGAGGAAGGTGGTAATGCTTGGAGAAAGTATGCACTGAACTCCAAGTAGCTGCCTCCAAAATATCCTTAGTTGCCACCCCTTAGAAATGCTGTTGAAGTGGCAGTAGCCCTAGTGGAATGAGGCCTAATCCCAGCTGGAATCTCCTTGCCATGATGGGAGTAACAGAATGCAATGCAAAACCCAATCCACTTAGATATAGTTTGTTTTGACACAGGCTTGCCCTGAGAACTCAAAGCAAAAGAAACAAACAACTGCTGAGACTGCCAAAATCCTAGTCCTGCTTAAATAATAACGCAACTGCCTGTGTACATCTAAAGTGTGCAAAATCTTTTCCCCCATATTTTGGGGATCTGCATAAAAAGTAGGCAAATGAATAGTTTGGTTTAAAGCCACACTAGAAACCACCTTAGGCATAAATGAAGGATTAAATGATACCCTATCCTTATGAAAAATCAAAAAGGCTCCACCGCCATAAGGGCCTGCAATTCAGAAACCCTTCTTGCAGAAGTAATGGCCAACAAAAGCAGTCTTCCATGACAAGTATTTCAACTCAGCAGTAGCCGCAGGCTCAAAAGGTTGTAGAGTAAGTTTCTCCAACACAAAATTGAGGTCCCAAGCAGGAGTAGGAGCTCTTGGGGGTCTTATATTCTTTGCCCCTCTAAGAAATTGCTTGAACAAAGGATGAGAAAACAATGGTGGGTCACAATCATAGTGAGCTGAAATTGCTGCAGCATGAATCTTAATGGAAGAGAAAGACAAACCTTTGTCCAATAGCTCAGTAAGATATTGAAGAGCCACACTCAAATTAGGCTCAGAAACATCCAAATCCTTTGCTGCACTCCAAAATAAAATCTCTTCCATTTTCTGCATACACTTGTACTAGGTCTTCTGGCTTCCATAATCACATTCAAAACTTGTTGAGGAAGTTGAGACCTGCTGTGGTTCAAAACAGAATATGCCAGGCTGTTAGATGAAGAGAGTGAAGCTTGACATTGAGTAGATGACCGTCCCTCTGAGACAAAAGGTGTGGAATTAAAGGTAAAGGCCATGGAGGCTTTCTTACCAGATTCCTCAGTAATGGGTACCAGTGTTGCCGAGGCCAATCTGGAGCTATCAAAATCATCCTTGGCTTGTCTTGTCTGACCTTTAGGAGTATCTTTGGTAGGAGAGGCAGAGGTGGAAAAGCATACACATGAAGATTTTCCCAACTGAACGAAAGAGCATCCACTTTCCAAGCTGTGTGATGAAAACTTTTCGTGCAAAACTTTGGCAGCTGGTGGTTTAGTGGACAGATCTATGTCTGGAGTTCCCCATGACACTGTCAATTTTTGAAATACATGAAGATCCAGTTTCCACTCGTGGGGATCCATGATTTGCCTGCTTAACACATCTGCTAAGGAGTTCTGTGCTCCTGGCAGAAACCTTGCTTGAAGAGTAAGCTGCAAGCTGAGCGCAGTCTCCCACAAAATCATTGCTTGCCTGCATAGAGGATAAGAATGTGTTCCCCCTTGCTTGTTGATATACCACATGACAGTTGTGTTGTCTGTTAGAATCAACACCTGCCCTGGAAGAAGTAACTCCTTGAAAGCCATCAATGCAAACTGGACTGCTAACATCTCCTTCAAGTTGATATGTAGATGTTGAAGTCTGGCAGGCCACGTGTCTTGTACCCATTTTCCATTTAGATGAGCTCCCCAAGCTTTGTCCGAGGCATCTGTCGTTAGAATCTGACTCGCCTCTGGCCGGGTCACAGAGAGTCCCTTGTTTAGGTGACATTCCTGAGCCCACCACAAAAATTCCTTTTGAATGCAAGGTATGATTTGAATGACAGTGTCCAGATCCTGGCAGTGCTGTGTCCATACATTTTTGAGATACCATTGTAGCTTCCTCATATGCAGTTTGGCATTGGGAAGCACCAGAATACAAGATGCCATGAACCCTAATGCTTGAAGGACTGTCCTTGCAGTCCGCGGACTGATGAGATAGTTGATGGAAGTAAAGGGATAGACTCTTTTGTTTGTCCGGGGTTAAAAAGGCCATCTGGGCTGCTGTATTCAGTCTCACACCCAGAAAGCACATGTCTTGAGAGGGTACTAGACTGGACTTTATTTCGTTCACAGAATACCCCAGGCATCTTAGCACTGCTATCACATATTCCAGATGCTGAAGAAGTTTCATGAGCCAGAATCAGACAGTCGTCCAAGTAAGGATAGATTTGTATTCCTTTTAGCCTGAAAAAGCTACAACTGGAGCCAGAACTTTTGTGAATACTCTGCAGTAGATAAGCCAAAGGGCAATGCAGAGAACTGATAATGGGAATTTCCAGCTCATACTTCCTGCAACTGAGTCTGATAGGCACATGAAGGTAAGCTTCCTTGAGATCTAAAGTTACCATCCAGTGATCTTTGCCCAGCAGAGGTAAAAGCTGTTGTAACGTCAACATTTTGAACTTGGGAATGTCCAAATAAGTGTTGAGGATTGACAAATCCAAAATTGGTCTCCACGTGTTCCCCTTTTTGGTACTAGGAACAGGCGAGAATAAAATCCTAGGCCCCTTTCTGGCACAGGAACCGGCTGAATGGCCCCTATCTGGAGCAACAGAGAAATTTGCTTGTGAGCCTCTTTTCTTTGTATAGGAGGAATGTCTGGCATGCCTTTAAAGGAGGCAAGGTATGGAAATAAAACCTGTAACCGTGGTGAATGATATCCAATACCCATCTGTCTTGGGTAATAACACTCCAGTTTTCTTTGAAAAGTGCCAGCCTTCCTCCCAAAGGTGCTGCCAGGCGAGAAGGCTCTGGCAGCTGAAAAGGCAAGTCATTGGGTCTGCTTCGAAGGACTGACCCCTGCCCTCACCAGAAGACTGGGCAGGCGAACTGCCTGTTCTAGGCCTAAAAGAACCTTGAGCTCTGCCCCTACCACGTCTAGATCTACCCCTAGACTGAGAATCATAAGAAGGATAAGTCCAACCCTTAGTAGGCCAATTTCTACTAAACTTTGGAGGCTGAACCTGCAAAAAATCTTTTACAGTCTGCATAGACTTAGCCTTGTCCTCCATTTTCTTTAAAACTCACAGGCGCACCAAATAACACATCAGATTGTAAAGGGCATCTAAAATCCTTGTCTTTACATGTTCAGCTAAATTCTGATCCCTGAGCCAGGCGTGCCTGCGAAGAACAGAACCAGTGGCTGCTACCCTCGAAGAGGCCTGTACAGCATCAAAGCCACATTGCAAGGAATGCTTACCCACCTGTGCCGAAACATGAACTAAATCCTGCAACTCTTTACACTCAATACCTTCCGCCAGAGCATCTACCTTAGACTTCAATTGTGAAAGGAGATAATTTTGGAATTTCAACATGTGAAACTGGCAATTCAAAGCCCTCATGGCTAAAGTGGAAGAAGTATACACCTTTTTCCCCCATCTATCCAAAGCCCTTGCCTCTTTATCAGAAGGAACAGGATTTTTAACAACAGAAGCCTTAACACCTTTAGGGCCCTGAGAAACAGTTTCTGGGTCTGCCCTAGGACTCTTAAAAGATACTTATGAGCTTCAGGCACCCTATAATACCTGTCCGGTTTAACTGGGGCAGGAGGCAAAGAATCAGGGTTCAGGAAGCCTCTGCAAAACATCCTCTACCACATCCAGAACAGGAGGTATAGCTAAAGGCCTATGCTGGGGTAGAAACAAAATTCCCTAAGCCTTTTCCTAGAATCAGAGAAATCTTGACCTTCCCATTTAAAATGCTCCCTCATGGAATGAAGGGTCTCTGAAAAAGAAAAATCCTCAGGAGGAGAAGCCGAAGGTGTAGAGTCATCTACATCAGAATCAGAATAAGGAGGATACTCCTGCAAGTCTTCAGCACTGCTCAAAACTCTCAAGCTCAGGTTCCACCCTAGGCCTCTTATCAGGGGGGGTATAGAACCTCTAATCATAGTAATCAAATCTTCTGCCATTTTAAGCATATGTTTCTTAGGCAGAGACCCTGAAGAACTAGGGGAGACCACTGAAGTTAACCCTGGCCTGCCTCTAGAAGGAGCCTTGGAAACAGAAGGGGAGGCCTAACCACCTTAGAAAGGGAGGGGAGAACAGCTACCTGAGAAGCCCCTTCAGCCTGGCCTACCTCCTGAGAGGACACATCTAGTAACAGTAAAGTCTCTCCCTGAGAATCCAAAGGAACTTCTGGTAGAACCACCGGCTCCACCGAGCCCTCTAAAGAACCGACGTCCGGGACAGGCGGTTCTTCCACCCTAGGCTTCACTGCTTTGTCCTTGCGCTTTTTAGGCATCCGGCGGCATGTTGCTTCCCAAAACTAACCTGGCACAATCTAATCTTCTCTTAATAGTGCGTTTGTTAAATCTAGCACAAGAGCGACAGCCAACAACGTCGTGCTCAGGCCCTAAGCAAGGTATACACAATGTATGGTAATCTCTATGAGGTATCTGTTTCCCACAAGAAATACAGTTATTCACTTTTTCTGACATCCGGTTAAATACTGAGGCAAGAAAAACAAAATATAACTTTGATTCGGTCTGAAACTCCGACCTCAGAAAATTTCAGCCAACCTGCACATACTGCTTCTGCATCGGACCATGCGGCAAAAGACTGAGGATATGGCGTCGGTCATGCGCATTTGTACCCTGGCGTCCTGATGTCAGACAAATGCGCCTTGACGACTGGGACAGCGGACTACCCAAGTGTTAGGACTGCAGCAATGTGAGATGAAGAACATCGCACCACACACATCACACAGCCACGCACAACACACATCCACCTTTACAGAGGTTCTCAAAAACTTACCTAAACAGCAGAGACCTCCAAAACACACTTGCAAACATTCTCACAAACAGTCCATAAGGCATAACAATAAACCAAACATACTAGTCATTGGCAACTTAACTGTGTGACACACCAATGTCCCCCTTCACCAGGCTTGCCAAGGAGAAAGTCACTGACAGTTGTCAATCAGGTGCCAGAATCCACCATGCACACACTTAAGTATCTTCACAAGTATGATTCTGTCACTGTCCATGTAGGTGTGAATGACTTGAGATGTACCGCCCTGGACTATACAAAGAGAGACACGACTGAGTTCTCAGAGTATGTGCCCCAGGCAGGTATGACCGTAGCTCTAAGCAGCAACCTACCTTCACCAAGAATGTTGCCACAATACCAACAAAAAATGATTGACTTCAACAACTGGCTTAGTTTCTGGTGTCATTCCAAGGGGATCCAGTATTTGTCTGCCTAGGATGACATGGCTGACATGTCTCATTGCTTTAACCAAGACAACAGTAGTGCTACTGCCAAATGCAAGCGATACACAACGATACCACACCAAAAAGTTTATTACATAAAGCTTTCGGGTCTACACCCTTCATCAGTATAAAACAAATGCAATAATACATTTAAATAGGAGAGATCATATAGTCACATGCTTCAGCCCATCCCACAACCTAAACAAACAATTAAATCTTAAAGAAATAACATGTCATAAAAAACATTTTGTAATATATCCACCAATAAAGCACAACATAAAAAATTAAAACAGTAAAAAATCACACACACAAATCTTAATAAAAACTAATACAAAAAATAATCAAATATGTAATTATCTATACTAAAAAGCTATACACTAACTCACAATATATATACTACATGTTTATAATAACCAAATTTATAAAAAAAATGTATAAAAAAAAAAATTCTTTATAAAATTTCTTTAATAGTATACATATATACCTATATACATATATATATATATATATACATATACATATATATATATATATATATATATATATACACACACACACATACATATATGCATAAAGCCTTTCCCTCTGTTTCTTAACCAACACTGGCTTCAAGCTGACAGCATTATTTAGACCAGGAGGCATATTTGCCTGAAGTTTAATAATCCACGCTAGTTCCTTCAATTCTAAACAGTTATTCACATCTCCCTTCCTTATACTGATTTACACTGTACCAGTACCCTAAACTTAAAAACATGATTTTCACCTTTATCCATAGCGTGTTTACTCAAAGCATTTGTTAATATTTTTCTCCTGACTTCTGCTTTATGCTCCACTATTCTCTCTCAATCTCCTAGTGGTTTTACCCACATAAAATGATGTACAAAGGGTACATGTAGCTAGGTAAACTACCCTTTCCTCATTACAGGTTGTCATTGCCCTTAACGTAAAAACCTCTCCACTTATAGGATGTTTAAATATGTTTTCATATGTATACAAATCATTACAGCAAGAGCAGCTATAGCATTTCCTTGTCCCCAATACCTTATCAGCTCCCTTAGTTGTTACTTTAAAATCTTTATAACATAATTTTTGTTTTAATGCCTCAGAGCTTCTATATGCAAACCTAGGTTTATCCCCCACAATGGACCTTATTTCAGGCATAGCTAATAGAATTGGCCAGTTCCTTTCTATTATATTGTTCACATTACGTGTATTCAAATTATAAGTTGTCAAATATCTCACTAGTTTAACTTCTTTATGTGAGTTATCCTCATATGTTGTCATACCTCCAAATAGAACTGGTCTGTACTTTGTCTGCCTCTCTTCGTTTACTTCCTCAATAACTTTATTAATAAACTGCCTTGAATATCCACTCCTTTCAAATTCTTGAGCCATAATTTCAACCTGTTCATTAAATATAGTTTCAACTGTATTTAACTTACTCAATCTAATAAATTGCGCCTTCAATACTCCTCTAAATATGTGGGGCATGCATACTATCCTTACTTACGTATCTTAGAGCATCAACCTCCTTTCTATAAACCTTAGACTCTAGTTTATTATCATTCTTAAACAAAGTTACACCCAAAAATTTATACTATCATAAGATGCTTCCATCTTGAATTTTAGAAAGTCGGTCGATTCATTTAGATATCACATATAACTTTCTAGCTCCGTAAGGGAACCTTTCCACAACAAAAAACAATCTACGAATCTCTTATAAAACACTACTTTTTCATTAAACTGATTATTTTTACTCAATATCACCCTTTTCTCCCACTCATATAGCACTAGATTAGCATAGGTGTTATCGACGGGCGTACCCATCACCACACCAGTAAGCTGCAAGTATGGTTCACCATCAAAAATAAAAACATTGTGTGCCAAAATCACATCCAAAAGAGTACATACACTTTCAATTTCTCTTCCATACATCTTTACCTCACTATTCAAAAAATTATGTATGGCATTAGCACCAAAGGCGTTAGGTATAACAGTAAACAGTGAGGTAATATCCATGGTGACCATAACATACTCATTCAAATCACAATCCAACTGCCATATATACAGACTATTTAAAAAGTCATTTGTGTCCTTCAGTACAGTAGAACATATTCACAGATATTGCCCTAATACATTTTGAAGATATTTTGAAATAGGCTCCATTACCCATCCACCACCCGAAACAATAGGTCTCAGGGGTGGATTAGTAGCATCTTTATGTATTTTTGGAATACCGTAAATCTGGGGTATTCTCGGACAAGGAACACTTAGATAGTTGAACAATTCTAGGCTCAAGTCATTAATTATTTGTAACTCAAATAGTCAAATTCACTTCAGCGATTTTCTGTATTTCCATATATGAAACTCTTCTAAAAGTATTAACATCATTCAACAGTTCTTTAAATTTCTTAAAATAAACATCCTTCCCCATAACTACAATTGCTCCCCCTTTATCTGCTTGCTTTATTATAATAGTATCACAGGTTTGCAATTCTTTTAGAGCTAGGTACTCAGGATATGTTATATTATATATTTTCTTATTAGCAACATTTCCGTTATAATATAACTAGCTCACGTTCAACAATATTGGAAAAGGCTGTTAAAATAGGGCATAATACAGGCATAAACACACAACTTTCTACACACTGGTGTAGGCGACTCATTTTTAAAAATAAGTTTAAGACCAACAAGTCGTAGAAAAAGTTTCAAGTCTATTATAGCTTGAACTACATTGTCCCTCATGTTAGGGATAAAACTTAAGGCCTTTGCTTAAAAGCGATAGCTGAGCACCCATTAGCTCAACTTTAGAAAGATTTACAGTACCTTTAGTGGATTTAACTACCGTCTGCTAAACTTGCTGTGCACCAACGGACTGCTGTTTTTTCTTTTCCCGGACATAATCTGCTGCTGCTGCTGTTGCGAGTAAAGTATCTTTGTGTATCGCTTGCATTTGGCAGTAGCACCACTGTTGTTTTGGTTCGAGTTATTTGGTGCATACTGTTCGTACCTGTTCGTTAAGGAGAGCTTCAGCCCGTGGTGGATGTGATATTTAGCTTGGAGAGTTTTAATTTTGGTGTACTGTAGTGACTGTGGCAGTTATATTATGGAAATTGAAAGAGGAGGATCAAATGATTCAATTAAGAAGCTCCTGAGGCTGCATGAGAATCCATTGAAAATAATGTTTGATACAACTCCTGAACAAATAGCGGTGGACAATGAGGTAAAAGAGTTTAAGGAGCAATTATTGGTTTTGGAGAAGAAAGTACAAACGTACAAGCAGCTTCAATGGCAGAGACTGAGTTTTCAGGCATACCTAGAGTTAGGTATTGTGCCAAGAGGGCTAAGAATATTAAAAATGCCCTCTTATGGCAATACCTATAATGAACTGTTAATGCAATGGCAGCAGGTAAATCTTAAATTAAGTGCAGACTATATGAAATTAATGAATGCATTCTTTGAGCCTATAGAAAATAAACTTATAGAAGAAATAGAGCTGCTGGAGAATAAAATTACAGGTATGCCTTGTTTTAATGATTCTTTGGAACTGTATCAGAACTTTTTGTCCCACATTCATGCTCTAGATATAAAATTACAACAGAGGAAAAAGAACAAGCTACAAAGAGATATGAATGATTTTAAGCTAAATCATATCTTTTCATGGCCAAGAGAAGAGAATGGTGTATTTTCTTATAAAAAAACAATACATCCTGTAAATAGCAAAAAGCCAGGTTCATTAGACCAGCTTGATACGTCTGAGCGACAGGAGAAAGGAGCAGGATCTGCTGCTCATTATGATGTTCACCATAAGAAAAACTCTTTAGCAACGGTCCCGTCAGCTGATACTGGTTTTGTACCTTTAAATGATTAAGAAAACTTAATACAAGAACCACCTTCTAATGACAATGTGACCGACGTTAGAAAAGATGATGCTGTACACGTCCTAAGATGAGGGGGAATATGGCGCAGAGTAATGTGGATATAAATAAAAAGGCTCTACAAAGGGAAATAACATCTTTTTCTCCTTTTCATCTAAAACAACCGGAGAAGGTTAAACTAATAAACACTCAAACGACAAACTATGTAATCCACCTGGGCAGAATAAACAGGCACAAACGTAAATACTGTTAAGCGCTTTTCGTTTATGATACAACACAAACTTCATCAGACAAGATACAAAGCACACAGGTTTATTTAAATACAACAAGATAACCAATCAAATTCTAAGTAAAACAACACATTAAAAATGTCACCACCCTCATAACAGAGTTCAAATTACAAAACTCTCTAAAACCTTACAAGTAATATAGTACTAAAACATTTACTATACTAAAATGTTTTATATTTTGTATAAAATCAACGTTTTAAACTTTTTAATTTTAAAATACTATTAATTATACATCCTTCATTTAAACCTGGTAAACTATAAGCATTCAGCATAATTTGCCAGGATAGTTCTAATTCGTCAAGTTTAAGAACATCAGGTCCACCTCTAACATCTCTGTGAACTTGGTCAATAACAATAAACTTAAAACTGTGGTTAGGAAATTGAGCAACATGCTTAGCCAAAGCATTTTCTGGTTTATTTTTCCTTATTGCATATAAATGCTCGTACATACGGTTGCGTAGTTTCCTTTCAGTTTTGCCTACATAAAATGCAGGACAAAACTGACATTTCGCAAGATAAACAACCAACTTAGAGTTACAATTATTTCTCCATCTCAATGTAAACTGTAAATCGTTGACACTAAATCTGTTAGATTCCAGTATGTACGAGCAGAGAAGGAGAAGGTTGTTTTACAGTTACAACAGAAGGAACTTTACTCGCAACAGCAGCAGATTATGTCCGGGAAAAGAAAAAACAGCAGTCCATTGGTGCACAGCAAGTCCAGCAGACGGTAGTTAAATCCACTAAAGGTACTGTAAATCTTTGTAAAGTTGAGCTAACGGGTGCTCAGCTATCGCTTTTAAGCAAAGGCCTTAAGTTTATCCCTAACATGAGGGACAATGTAGTTCAAGCTATAATAGACTTGAAACTTTTTCTACGACTTGTTAGTCTTAAACTTATTTTTAAAAATGATGAGTCACCTACACCAGTGTGTAGAAAGTTAAGTGTGTTTCTGCCTGTATTATGCCCTATTCTAACAGCCTTTTCCAATATTATTGAACGTGAGCTACGGTTATATTATAACGGAAATGTTGCTAATAAGAAAATATATAATATAACATATCCTGAGTACCTAGCTCTAAAAGAATTGCAAACCTGTGATACTATTATAATAAAGCAAGCAGATAAAGGGGGAGCAATTTTAGTTATGGGGAAGGATGTTTATTTTAAGAAATTTAAAGAACTGTTGAATGATGTTAACACTTTTAGAAGAGTTTCATATATGGAAATACAGAAAATAGCTGAAGTGAATATGGCTATTTATGAGTTACAAATAATTAATGACTTGAGCCTAGAATTGTTCAACT
>NC_056743.1:1934560028-1934626181 GCF_019279795.1 Protopterus annectens | reverse complement strand
CAATCCAGCTTTTTTTTCTAATCCCGTTTGTTGCCAAACAGGCGGTCTTGGTTTAAGGGAGCATCCAGTAATTTAGCTTTAACATGATCTGGCAAAGATTGCTCCTTAAGCCAAGCATGCCTTCTAATTACAGACCCAGTGACAGCAGCCCTGCAAGATACCGCTAATAAATCAAAACCACATTGCAAAGTATGTTTTCCCACTTGTTCAGCAGAACGCATTAAATCCTGTAATTCGTTAATTTCAGCACAATCAGGAATCAACATAATTTTCTGTTTAAGCAATCCAATATGATGTTGCTGATACTTCAACATATGAAACTGGCAGTTTAAGGCCCTAATGGCTAACGTTGCAGAAGTGTATACCTTCTTACCCCATCTATCCAGCGCCCTGGAATCTCTATCAGAGGGGGTTGGATTTTTGGCAGTAGTGGCCTTAATCCCCTTGGGTCCCTGTGAAATGGTCTCAGGATCTGCAGTAGGATTTTTAGAAAGGAGCTTGGGTATTTACAGGGTACCTGACTCTTATCAGGTTTTCTGGGGGAAGGAGGTAAAGTGTCAGGGGCCAGGCTAGATTCAGAGAAGGAATCATCTACAACATCCAGTACAGGAGGGATAGCTAAAGGCCTGTGTTGAGGCAGGAGTAAGAATTCCCTAAGCCTCTTTTTGGAGTCAGAGAAATCCTGGCTTTCCCAGCGGAAATGCTGCCCAAGAGTATACAAGGTTTCACCAAAAGAGAAATCCTCCGGAGGGGAAGCAGAGGGAATGGAGTCCTCTGCATCAGAATCCTCATAGGTAGATAAGGGCAAATCCTGGTTATCAGAAAAAACAAATTTCAGAATCCTGATCAGAAGAATCCGAAGGAAAATCAATTCTAGGTCTCTTAGTGGGAAAAGGGTGGCTTCCCCTGATTAGAGTTATAAGGTCTTCAGCCATTCTTATTTGTTTTTTAAGCATAGGGGCCTGACCATGCGGTCTGGACGTCTGTTTTCTAGGCATGGATCGAATTTTAGGCCTTGAAGAAGATTGTGTCAGTTTAATATGCAAGTCAGTAGGTCTGAATACACCCTCAGAAGCCGGTGCCTGCACAGCGACTCCGGACCCATCAAAGGTAGAGACATCCGCAGGTTCCACAGTCGAAGCATCATCTCTCGGCATACCGGACTCCGAATGGGTCTCAGTAGAGGCCTACGAATCTGAAGTAGTGGGTATCTGAGGCTGTGAAAGCACCTGAGTACCGGCGAACTGGTGACTATCTTAGGAGAAGCGTCAGCAGCTTTGGACTTATGTGGTCCATCTCTGTCTTTATCTTTGCATTTTTTAGGACGGTCGGTAGTCAGGTGGCTTACCGAAACAATTTCTGGATAACTGAACAGAGTACCAAAATATTTAGATGCGAAAACGAACCTTACGACGAATAGTACGAGGATTAAATACGGCACAAAACCGACAGCGAGGTACGTTGTGGTCTGGGCCTAGGCAAGGGATACAGTACAAATGAAAATCTTTATGAGGTATTTGCTTTCCACAAGAAATGCAATTAACTTTTACTGACATCAGTTTAGAGCAAGAAAAAGGTTCCCCAACAGGGTACATAACTTAGTTGAAGACTTCAGATCAGAAACTCGAAAACGAAAATTTCAGGAGTTGGCCGACTGGCACTTGCGAACTGCTTCTGCTTCAGGCACCGCACGGCAAGAAAGACTGATAAAATGGTGTCGGCTGCATGCTTTATACCCCTGACGACCCGATGTCATGGAAGACGAGACAGCAACCGACGCAGGACCCAAAACTTTGATATTCAGGCCAAATGTGATGACTGCAACAGTGAAAGACAAAAAATATCCTCCGGCTCAGGGGAGAACCTTGGGGACCTGAGCCAAGGGGAAGCAGGCCTGGAAACAGGCTTAGTCTTCAGTGGGGGGCTGGCCTCCGACAAGCAGTCAGGGAAGAACTTGCGAGGACAGTCTTTCTTCGCCTTATCCCTTCCCTGGAACTCTTGGCGGGAGGGTGAGTCCTAGAGGCTCTGGAAGGGGAAGAAGCAGCAGCAGATGCTTTCTTTGACGGTGAAGGTGGTACATCCGTCCCAGCAGTGGAGGGCAATAGGCCCTTGACAATTAGTTTGTCCCACCTGTACTTAAGTGCTCTGGGGTTAAACCCAGTGCAAATAGGACAGGGGGACTGGAGGTGAGGCACCCCCAAATAAACCACACACAATGTGTGGCCATCCGCCGGGTAAGCTTATGGCCACACACACTGCATCTTTAGAATCCAGGTTTCGGGGCATCCGCCATGCCTAAACTGGATCAGAAGATGGACACAGACACAGTAGGAAAGAGAAGAGGGGAGGAAGATAGAAAAGCCTACAAGAAAAACAAGCTACAAAAAACCCGTCAAGTATAGGAAAGGTTTAGAGAGACGAGAATAATCAGAAAGTCAAACATTTCACAAAATTTTCACTTATCAATGTATTGGAGCTCGAACCACATTGCTTCCTCTGTCAGCAAACGAGATCTGAAGCGAGACGGGGGCATTATGGGTAGGGGAGGACCAAGGAGCTCAGAGCCGTAGCTAGAAAATGCAGCAGTGTCGGATCCGATATGGATCCGAGGACCCACAGATTGAAGACCAAATGAAGTAAACTACTTCAGATCAGTCAATCAATCAAAAAATAAGCCAGAAAAGGAAAAGAAAAAAATTTGGTCTGGGAAGAATCTTGCATCTGTTCAACAAAAAGCAGTTAAAAGTTCTGCATTGGCACAGAAGTCTTCCAGTAACTCAGTGTAAAAAATCCATCAAATGTACTTGGAGGTATTTAAAAAGATCCGAAATACTTGCATTCCCCCCCATAAGTATGGCAGCCAATCAAGTGAACATGTTTATTACAGTTTCTACTAACGAAGCTATACATAGCATCCAAATGGTTGGATAGATTGACAATTACATGGGAAGAATTCAAAAAGATGGCTATTAAACATTTGTTAACGCATAAACTGGTAATAGACAAGGAAAAAAGGAACTAGTCATCTGGAATTATGGGAATAAGTATTTAACACAGTTTTATTCTAGTTAAAAGTGACAATCCTCACTGACATTCCAACTTATTTTATATCTAAAAAGTACAAAGCACGCTGTTGAACCACTTGGTGAATGTTCCGTTCCACAAACGGAACAAAAAATCATAAATGTGGAAAAAATATGTATGAAACGGAACAAACCAAGCCTCGATACTGATGTCAACGTATAAAAAGTCTTTTATTGTACAAAGATAAGTGCTTTCGCATCCAAGCTTCTTCAGATCAAACAATAAATAAGACCATCTATTCTTAATTATATACTAAAGTCAATTATTACAAAAACCAATCACAGAAATCACTTAAAGTTCTTAGTGTGATAAAATGACACAAACTAAAAATTATATATCTATATAAAACCTATAAACTCAGGACCTCAAACATGCCTTCTAACATATATAAAATCTAGATTATATATATATTTAAAATACATATATAAAACATAAAATAGTATTTTAAAGTGCAATTTCATAATGAAGTATTCATTTCCTGTGAAGTTACAAAACTTCAACATGTTCATGTCTAGCTTCAAATGAATATAGACATTTAAATTGATAATTAGAAAACATAATATTTCTCAGAAAAAACGGCCAAAATAGATAAATAGATTTATATAACCTTTTGAAAGGCATGCACAAATCACTTTATATGTCTGTGCTTATTTAAAAGAGGCTTGATACTAGCTCGTTCGTTGAGCCCCTTTCCCCTATCTGCCCTGAGTAAAATTATCCAGTTATTTTCTATGTACTCAGTGTGATTTTTGATATCACCTTGTCGCATAGTAGTGGGGATGACTTGTAATACCTGAAATTTAAAAGTATGTGCATTTCCTGCATTAGCTACATGCTTAGCTAGGGCATTGTGAAATAGAAAATAACTGGATAATTTTACTCAGGGCAGATAGGGGAAAGGGGCTCAACGAACGAGCTAGTATCAAGCCTCTCTTAAATAAGCACAGACATATAAAGTGATTTGTGCATGCCTTTCAAAAGGTTATATAAATCTATTTATTTATTTATTTATTTAGGCCGTTTTTTTCTGAGAAATATTATGTTTTCTAATTATCAATTTAAATGTCTATATTCATTTGAAGCTAGACATGAACATGAAGTTTTGTAACTTCACAGGAAATTAATACTTAATTATGAAATTGCACTTTAAAATACTATTTTATGTTTTATATATGTATTTTAAATATATATATATATATATATATATATATATATATATATATATATATATATATATATTCTAGATTTTATATATGTTAGAAGGCATGTTTATGAGGTCCTGAGTTTATAGGTTTTATATAGATATATAATTTTTAGTTTATTGTGTGTCAATTTATCACTAAGAACTTAAGTGATTTCTGCGATTGTTTTTTGTAATAATTGACTTTAGTATATAATTAAGAATAGATGGTCTTATTTATTGTTTGATCTGAAGAAGCTTGGATGCGAAAGCGCTTATCTTTGTACAATAAAAGACTTTTTATACGTTGACATCAGTATCGAGGCTTGGTTTGTTCCGTTTCATACATATTTTTTCCACATTTATTTTATATCTAGATGTATAACTGCCCCCATTGCTTATCATACAGATGCAATATACAAACTATTTTACATACGTATGTTCTGTTTGGTTGAATGGCACAACTGTAAATTAATGTATATATAGTTATTTGTTGGTATGCTCTAAACTTATATTTAATACCACTAATGTACAAAAATTTTGTTTAAAAGGAGTTAATGTAATACAAAACAAAGTTTTTGGAAAAAAATATCTGAAAAACTTGAGGAATATACAAGGTCAAATAACAAAAGGTTGGAAGAGATAAGAAGCTTTAAGTAGCTATTCAGATGAATTAAAAAAAAAAAAAACAGCAAACATTAACGGCGGGAATGAAAAAAGGCCATTCGAGCACAAAGATCCTCAGAGAAAAGAGGTTTCAAAAACAGAATTAAGAGTACGCAGAGAAAATGAGATTTTCTGTGGTACCAAAGAATATGGGACCATAGTGCATTAATTTTAAGAAAGTACAAATAAGCAACTCGACCGGTGCTCCACAGCAAGATATGTAACTGAGAGGGCACATCATGTGTAAACACAATCTTGCCATGAGAAAGCAGAAAGACATACATTTTAAAGAGGCAATTACATGAGCAAAAAGAGTTGCTCCTTAGAAAACTGTGGTAGAAAGGAACAATATTAAAAAGTTGGGACAGCACAGTGTTTATGGAAAATGATTATTCACTGTACACCAGGTAGTAGAACAGATTACGTTTATCCCAACAAACAGAGAATGTTGAAACGTGTGTGAAATTACAGCTGCTGTATCTACCCATCTTCAAAATACTTTTTCCTTGTGGATCAAACATTTTCTGATGCAGAACTGGCTAAGGGGCATAAATGTTAGTCAGGAAATAGAAGCGCGCTGTGCTTCTTGTGCTAACAAAACCCTACACAGAGACTTTTTCAATGAAAAAAACTTGAATGACAATTAAACGCACACGCACGCGCACAAAAAAATCAGGAGCACATTGGATGTGAACTAAAGACTGGGGTTGGCAGATATAGAGGATCTAGATGACCAGTAGCACTGTAAAACTAGTGAATATATGGGAAATGGGACACTAAATAATAAAAGCATAAAAAGGACACTGAATGGAGGGAAGAACTAAGTAAAAAGTACAGTTGTGTACCTACCATAAATGTAGATGTTAGAGTGTATTCACTGTTGCAGTCATTACACTTGGGTTATCCTGCTGGCAGGCTACCCACAGTCGGCCTGAATTCCAAAGTCCTGGTCCGGCATCGGCTGCTGTCGCCTCTTCCCTGACGTCAGTGCACCAGGAGCATAAAAGATGCAGCCGACGCCATTTTCTTCAGTTTTTCTTGCCCCAGATGATGTCAGGTGCCCCCAAAAGGGTAGGCTGTAAAAATTATGATCATAAAAAAGCATGCACATAACCTTCATCTACAAACAAATACACCACATAGGTTGTATAGAACAGATAGGTACAGGTAAGTCCCAGCAAAGAAAAAGGGGGATGGTGGGAGGGTAACCTGGACTGCAACAGTGAATACACATCTACATTTATGGTAGGTACACAACTGTACTATGTTCATCGTGTTTCACTGTTGCAGTCATTACACTTGGGTTGAATCCCAAAGCTGAGGTTGGGCGGCTGGGCCTAAATAGAGTTTGGAGTGGCTATGAGGCCCTGCAGAACTGCAGTGGCAAAGCCTGCTCTGGATTTCGAGTAGAGACGTAAATGGTAGTGTTTTGTAAAAGTGTGCACTGAAGTCCATGTTGCAGCCTTCAAAATATCCTTGGTTGGTACTCCTCTGAGGAAGGCTGCTGAAGTGGTTGCTGCTCTGGTAGAATGTGGCCTAATGCCCTTGGGCAATGATTTGCCATGTTGTGAATAGCAGAAACGAATGCAGTGGCCTATCCATTTTGAAATAGTCTGCTTTGAAATGGCTTTTCCTTGGGAACCTGCAGCATATGCCACTAAGATGCTCAGATTTTCTGAAGGCTTTAGTCTTGTCCAAGTAAAAGCGTAGCTGTCTATGTCCAAAGTATGCAGAAGTTTCTCCCCCTTATTCTGTGGGTTTGGATAAAAGGTAGGCAAATGTATGGTTTGGTTAAGAGCCACGCTGGACACTACCTTAGGCATAAATGTCAGGTTTGTCCTTAGAGAAACCCCGTCCTGATGGAAAATAATAAAAGGTTCCACAGCCATTAGTGCCTGTAACTCAGACTCTTCTTGCTAAAGTTATTGCTAGAAGAGCAGCAGTTTTCCATGACAAGTATTTTATCTCTGCTGTGTTGGCTGGTTCAAAAAGAGGCAGTGTGAGTTTTTCCAAGACAAAATTGAGTTCCCATGTAGGTATTGGAGCTCTCCTTGGAGGTCTTATGTTTTTGGCCCCTCTGAGAAACTGTCTTAGCAGTGGATGAGAAAAAATAGGTGGGTCCCTATTGTAATAAGCTGAAACGGCAGAGGCATGGATCTTAATTGATGAGAAGGATAGGCCTTTGTCCAGCATCTCAGTCAGGTATTGCAAAATCTGAGGAATATTTGGTTCAAGAGAGTCAATTCCCTGTGCTTGGTTCCAAGCATAGAATCTCTTCCATTTGCCTGCATAAGATTTTCTGGTGCTGGGCCTCCTGGCCTCCAAAATAACATCCATAACTGCTTTAGAGAGAGGTGTGTTCTGAATGATTACATTATCCGCCATGCAGCCAGATTTAGGGTTCTGAGTTGGCTGCGTAGGATCTGATTGTTCTGTTGGGTCAGCAAATGAGGTATTAGAGGCAATGTCCAAGCTGGGCCTTGAGACAAGCTCTTCAGGATTGGGTACCAGTGCTGGCATGGCCAGTCTGGGGCAATCATTTTTGGCTTCTCTTGTCTGACCTTTAGGAGTACCTTGGAGAGGAGAGGCAGAGGAGGGAAGGCATATACTGTAAGGGCTTTCCAGCTGAATGAAAGGGCGTCCACTTTCCATGCTTGCTTGTGATAAGTCAGAGTGCAAAATCTGTGTAGCTGGCAGTTGTGAGGGGAAGCGAATAGATGTCTGGGCATCCCCATTTCCTTGTTATGTTGAAGATTTGTGGGTCCAGTTTCCACCAGTGAGGATCCATGAGGTTTCTGCTTAGTCTGCCAAAGTATTTGTCTTTCCTGGCAGGAATTGTGCTTGCAGATGTACTTGATAAGTCAATGCTGTGCTTCACAAAGTCATGGCTTGCCTGCAGAGGGGGTAGGAATGTGTGCCCCCTTGCTTGTTTATGTACCACATGACTGTAGTATTGTATGTCTTTATCAGTAGTTGTCCTGGATGAAGTAGGTCCTTGAAGGCAGTCAGGGCATTTTGTACAGCCAGCATCTCTCTGATTGATATGAAGATGCATTTGGTTTGTGGGCCATGTGCCCTGAATACATTTTCCTGCCATGTGCGCTCCCCAAGCACAATCTAATGCATCTGTTAGTGTTTGCCTGGCAGTGGGTAAGGTGAATGGCTGTCCTTTGTTGTGGTGACAGGCCTGTGCCTACCACTGAAATTCCTATTGCAGGCAGGGAATGAGAGTAATTACTGTTTCCAGGCTGTGGCAATGTTGAGTCCAAACACTTTTTAGATACCACTGTAGTTTCCTCATATGCAGTCTTGCATATGGAATTAGTAGAATGCAGGATGCCATGTAGCCCAGAGCCTGCAGAACTTTTCTTGCAGATAACTGGGTCTTTGTTGCCATGTCTTTGAAGTAAGAAGTCAGATGCCTTTGTTTGTCTGGCGTGAGAAGCCATCTGGGCAGTTGTATTTAAGCTTGCACCCAGGAATATTATCTCTTGAGAGGGTACTAGTTTTGATTTCTTTTCATTTACTGTGTACCCTAGGCAAATTAGTAATCTTTTTACAAACGCCAGATGCTGTAGTAGAATATCTTTGTCCTTTGCTTAAATAAGGCAGTGATCCAAGTAGGGGTATATTTGAATTCCTCTGTCTGCAAAATGCAATTACTGGTGCCAGGCATTTTGTGAAGACCCTGGGCACAGTAGATAAGCCAAAGGCAGTGCAGAGAATTGGTTGTGCAATAAGCCAGCTATGAATCTGAGGTATCTTCTCATAGGTTCATAGGTTAGTACTAGGCTATCTGCCCCAGGGCATTTATAAGCCTAGCCAGAGTGTATGTGGCTTACACCACCCCTTAGGATGAGAATACTACGCCCTTTTAGGGCTTAGTTTACTATGCCTCTGTCTAGTAGTGACAGAGATGACCCCCGGGGTAAACCTACGATCTCCCATCCACTCGTCGAGATTTCTCTTGAATAGAGTCAGTGCGGGGCTCTGCCTAACATGGACTGGGATTCTGTTCCAGAGTGTAGGGAGCCTCTGGGTTATGAATCTGTCCCTCCAGCACGTTCTATTTATTTCTGTGTTGAGGTTTAAGTCACTTGTTCTCGTGGCTCTGATGGATTTGGATTTTCTGAGGTGGAGCATGTCCATTAATTCAGGATTGGACATGGCCTTGTACGTCAGGCGATCACCTCTGAGTAGGCGGTATGCGATTGAATAGAGCTGGAGTTTTTTCAGTCGGGCAGCATATGACATATGTTTAAGACCCTTTATCCTCTTGGTGAGGAACTTTTGGGGTCTTTCCAACTGCTGCAGGTGTCGGGTGAGATGCATCCCAAATGGGGCATTGTACTCAATCACTGGCCTGATAAGAGAAGAGTACAGGGGCACAATGACCTCTCTTGATCTAGATGTGAAACCCTTCATGATAAGGTGGGCAATATAGAAGGTCTTCCTAACCACTTTGGCAATGTGAGTGTCAAATGAGAGGTTACTGTCAACCTGGGTCCCTGATTACCTCTTCCGTACTTAATGGATTACCGCCTATGTGGTAATTTGTCGGTACCTTGTTTTTCCCAAAGGGTATGACTATACATTTTTTGTCGTTCAGCTTAAGGCCATGGCTCTGGCACCAATTATCCGTTTCTATGAGGCCTCTCTGAAGGATGTTTGTGTCCGCTGGAGTATCATTATGGCGCCCAGTTTGCAGTCATCTGCGAACTTTGTCAGCCACAATCTTCCTATGTTTGCCTGTACCTCGGAAAAATAAATGCCGAACAAGAGGGGTCCCAGGACTGAGCCCTGTGGGACACCGCTTGTGACTGGCTTAGAGTCTGACATAGCTCCAGCAACTCTGACCCTGTGGGTTCTGTCCTTGAGCCAGTTTGCAACCCATCTTGTGACATATGGGTTTACATTTAAGCTGGTGAGTTTGTCTGATGCCCGAGTGGGGTATTGTGTCAACGGCTTTTGCAAGGTCAAGGTAGGCTGTGTGAACTGCCTTACCCTCATCAATGGCCTTAGTGACTGTTTCAAAAAAGTCGACCAAGTTCAAAAGGCAGGATCTGCCCTTGACAAAGCCAAATTGGGTAGGATCCAATGTCTGTAGGTCCCCAATGTCTTTGTTTATGAGTTCCATAATGATCCTCTCCATAGCTTTGCAGACCAGTCTTGTCAAGCTTATGGGGCGGTAATTTCCAGGGTCCATAGAAGCACCGCCTTTGTGAAGTGGGACCGCTGTTGCCGTACGCCACTCTTTGGGTACGTATCCTGTAGTAAGGCTAAGATTAAACAGCAGCCTTATGTGTGGGTTTAGTTCCTCTTGGAGTTCATGTAGCACACAGCCCGGGACACCATCCGGTCCCATTGATGCTGTGTTTTTAGCTTTAGAGAGGGCGGCTCTCACCTGGGCATCTGAGATGTTAGGGAGGCTACACTCTGCTGGGATAGTTATTTCTCCTTTTGGGGGGGAGGGGGAGGAGAAATTTGCACTGAACCTGTCTGCCAGAATGTTGGCAATGTCAGTGGGTTCAGTGTATTTTGTGTCATTTTGGACTAACTCTGAGCATATCTGGGAGTTTCCACCCAGGTTTCTAACATAGCTAAAGGCCTTGTGATTGTCTTGTGTCTTTTGCGATTTTTCTCTCAAAGTTGGCCTTGGATGATTTTATGAGTGATCGTAGTTTTTTGCTAGTACTGATCAGAGATGCCTTCCCTTTTAGGGATTTTGCTCTGTCATGTAGTAGCTTCCTCCTCCTGTTGTAAAGTTTGTTTATGGCTGGGGTCCACCAGACCGGGCGCCTGCCTTTGGGGGAATGGGTCTTGGTTTTATTTGGGATTGCATGATCCATGCATTCTTGAAGGTGCCCATAGAAGGCATTTGCAAAGGATTCAGCAGTGTGGGTTGTAGTTTCCACTAGCCCAGGGGCCTTGAAAGATACCACTTCAGTCTTAAGAAGTGTGAAGTTTGCTTTTGAGAACTTCTTCACTGTGGTCTTTTGTGCAGGCGGTGGGGGCGGGATGTGGATTTCCAATGAGATTAATTTATGGTCTGATCTTACCAAGGAGGGATGTACTTCCGGTGTGGAGCATTTTGTCCCCATGTTTGTGATGATCAGGTCTAGTATATTGTCTCCTCTTGTGGGAATGGTGACTAGTTGTTCCATTGCATTTGAGTTTATGAATTCTAGGAACCTTTGGGCTAGGGTGTTGGGGCTTGAGTAATGTTCCCAGTCTATGTTTGGGTAGTTGAATTCTCCCAAAATGATGGTATTTGGAGAGACATTCATACTCTCCAGTGTCTTCAGGAAGGCTGTGTGGGGTTCCTGAGTTTGAGAGGGTGGTCTGTAGCATGCTACAAACTGTAAGGCAGTTTTGCCTATGGTTAGTTGCACCTGGATAGTCTCCGATGCTTCGTGCGTTGCCACTAACCTGGAGGTGTGGGTATCTTTGATGAAAATGGATACTCCCCCTCCTTTTGTGGTTCGGTCCAAGTTTTGGGGCCGGAAAGCATGATTGGGACATGCAGGTATGCCCCTGAGGTCCAAAGTTACAAGCCAAGCCTTCTTAATGTGACCAATAACCTGTATAATTCAATTGAAAAAATCGTTTGGGGGAAAAATATAAAAAACAAAAAACGTACAATAAGCAGGTTGCATAAGTGTGCACACCCTTAAACTAATACTTTGTTGAAGCACCTTTTGATTTAATTACAGCATTCGGTCTTCTTGGGTAGGAGTCTAGCAGTATGGCACATCTTGATTTGGCAATACTTGCTCACTCTTCCTTGCAAAAGCACTCCAAATCTGTCAGATTGCGAGGGCATCTCTTGTGCACAGCCCTCTTCAGGTCACCCCACAGTTTTTTACTGGATTTGCGTCTGGGCTCTGGCTGGGCCATTCCAAAACCAACTTTCTTCTGGTGAAGCCATTGTTTTGCTGATTTGGATGTATGCTTGGGGTCATTTTGTGCTGAAAGGTGAAACTCCTCTTCATCTTCAGCTTTCTAACAGACGCCTGAAGGCTTTGGGCCAAAAGTGACTGGTATTTGGAACTGTTAATTCCTTCCACCTTGACTAAAGCCCCAGTTCCAGCTGAAAAGCAACACCAAAGCATGATACTGCCACCACCATGCTTCACTGTGGGGATGGTGTTCTTTTGGTGATGCTAAGTGTTTTTTGCGCTAAATGTACTTTTAGAATTGTGGCCAAAAGTTAAGACATTGGTCTCATCAGACCAAAACACATTTTCCCACTTGCTTTTGGGTGACTATGTATTGTTTTGCAAATTTTAGCTGGGTCTGAATGTTTTCCTGTGTAAGAAAAGGCTTCCATCTTGCAACCCTACCCATAGTCCAGACATATGGACAATATGGGAGATGGTTGTGTACATGTGAAAACAAATACTTGCCAAAAATTCCTGCAGCTCCTTCAGTGTTGCTGTAGGTCTCTTGACAGCCTCCCTTACCAGTTTTCATCTTGTGTTTTCATCAATTTTGGAGGGACGTCCAGTTCTTTGCAACATCACTGTTGTCCCATATTTTCTCCACTTTTTGATGACAGTCTTCACTGTGTTCCTTGGCATATCCAATGCTGTGGAAATTTTTTGTACCCTTCTCCTGACTTGACGCCCAACAATAATGAGATTCCTTTCATGCTTTGTAAGCTCTCTGTGAACCATGGCTTTTGCCGTACCACGCAACTCTGTAAATGTCCGGAAAATCCTACTACAACAGCTGAACTTTTATTTGTGGTTAATCAGCGTATCTCTAACTGATGGCAGGGTGTGTACCCAAGAAGACTGAATGCTGTAATTAAATCAAAAGGTACTTCAATAAAGTATTAGTTTATGGGTGTGCACACTTATGCAACCAGCTTATTGTACGTTTGTTTTTTATATTTTTTTCCCCCAACAGCTTTGTTTTTCAAATTGTACAGGTTATAGGTCACATTAAAGGTGGGAAAAGTATCAAAATGATTTACTGTGGTCTTTTTTTAGATCACAAAAACCTAGCATTTTAACAGGGGTGTGCAAACTTTTTATATCCACTGTAAATGTAAGTTTGCCTATGTCACAAGTGATAATTCAATAAAATGTTTTTTTTAAAGAGAAGTTGTGGATAAATACAGTAGAGCTTCTGAGCCAAAACCAACTATCTCCACACAGTCTTCCAAAGTTTTTGGGTAAGAAAAATCAAAGTCTGAATATGTAAAAGTTATATTCACTTGTACAGGTTTTTTGAGCTTCTAGCCCACTCGTGTGAAAACTATTCTTTACTGTCCACTGTAATCACTGAATGGTTGAAAAGTGTATCCTCTGCGTGCAGAAACAAAACAAGATTTTAGAAGTTTTTTACCCGGTTCAATGTATGTTAGATTAGCTGAACAGTTTGATTAGTCAAACTACCCTAGGTCCCAATTAGTTTGGATAACAGACTCTCTACAATAATGAAGGTAAGACAAAAGTGGAATACACCGATTCTCCTCATATAACAAAGTTGCCTAGGATTACCTGATTTGAATGATTGTGTTACATAGCTGTAAATAATCAGACATCAATAAATCAAAGTGGAGATGGACGATGAAAAAATAGAGGGCTGAAAAAAGGATAAAATAGGATTTTAGAGGCAGGTTCTTAAAAAGAATTATGTTAGGGCAGTTAAGGATATATAGGAAGACAGTAAACAAAAGAAAATACAATAATCGAGAAACTGGAAGATGTAAACTATGGAAATGGATAGTAAGGTGCAAAACTTAAAAAGTTTTTAGTCCCTTTAGTTTCATATACAGATCATAGGTTGGTACTAGGCTATTGGCCTTAGGGCCTATACAAGCCTAGCCATAACAATTCCCTGGCTATTTCTTCCCACATTATTTACTTTCCTGGACCCCTGTCTAGCAGGGCAACGGACGTGATCCCCGGGGTGAATTTCCTTTCTCCCATCCAATCATCAAGGTTCCTTTTGAAGAGGGCCAAAGAGGCACACTGCTTGACATGTACGGGTCTGATTCAGAGTCAAAGGAAAGCCAGAACCTGTCCCAGAATGCAATAAGTATAAGGCAGGGACACAATACTGCATGGGGTGTCCTCCCATTTCAAAATATGCATGCATACTCAGCATGCACAGCTATGGCCAGTCTAGAGGAGCAGTGTTCCTCTACAGCATAGTCATCATGATGTGGGAGGGAAGTGAAGCACAAGCAATATTACACGTGGACAAAGGGAAGACATGTAGACCTAACAATGAAGGCAATACAGCCAAGAACTGAACTGCAGAATCCGGTGTCATGAGGCAGCAAACCCAACTGCTGAATGTAATAAGCTATCAGTAAAAAGCAATCACCCATCTGCAGGATACACAGAATGTGCCTGCCGAAAAATGTCATGCAAACTTCACAATAAGATAATAAAGGTCAGACAAAAGCAAGCATCCCTCATGTATCTACAGATATAACTGCAAAACAATAAAATGCAACTTTCATGGGACCACACAACATAGGTGGTGGATTCAGAGAAGAAATGGAAAAAAATTATCCAACCCAGTCATTTCAGGTTAAACAAAATGTTAGCATGTGGACACATCTCTGACCTGTAGCAACAAGCTATAGTGGTATCAATTTGAAGGGGTGTCACGTAAGACCCAAACACTTTTAGACCAATGAGCCAGATAATTATTATTCTGTGTAAAATCATGGAGAGGGTCATAATGGAGTTTATTCAAAATGACCGATCAGGCCTACTTCTGTTATATATGGAGGAAAACAGTACAGGTTTGTTATGGCGAGATCTTGCCTCTTGAATCTTGCTGAATTCTTTGAACTAACAGCAACAAGTGAATGGCTAGCTGTGGCTATGTCACATTTTGACTTTGTTAATGCTTTGTACACAATTTCACATAATGAGATAATTAGTAAATTAAATGTGTTCAATATCAATGCAAAGAAAACACTGGTCAACTAGGAAGACAAGCCAGGGTAGGGGGTCATCTGCTCACCCTGACAGGAGCTACAGCCAGTGATAGCACCACTTCTGTCTGTACAGGGGCCACTTTTCTCTTTGACTGCATTCCTCGGATAAAGTGGGTAATGGGCTATGGATAACCAAATATGCTGATTTATTGACATTTGATTACCAGAAAAGTCTGACTAGGTAAGTAGCCAATTTTCAGGGGAGGCCCAGAGAGAAAAGCAAAACAATATAAAAACTGCAGTTTAAATAACTGTATTAAATTAGACACCATATGAAAATACGGATTAAGAATAGATACAAGTTATAAGATAATTTAATAGAGAAATTTTAGTCAGTTACTTAAAAGTTAATATAATACAAAGTGAGAGAAAAGCAGGCTTATGGTATACCTGGAGAAAGCTGGGTGGGAGTAGAGAAACGGATAGCTGTAAGGAAGTAAGTGAAGAAGGGAGTGTAAGGAGATGCAAGGTATGAGCAGGTATTTGTTCACATTTAGAGATACGAACAGCGCCAGCTTTTGGCTAGGAAGTCTTTCAGAGGGGTTTTGAAGGCCAGGAGGGAGGGTACTGGCCTGATGGACAGAGATAATGAGTTCCAGGCCTTAGCAGCCTGGTACAAGTACAGACAATGCCCATGGGTAGAGATAATGAGTTCCAGGCCTTAGCAGCACGGTACAAGCACAGACAATGCCCATGGGTAGAGATAATGAGTTCCAGGCCTTAGCAGCACGGTACAAGTACAGACAATGCCCATGGGTAGAGATAATGAGTTCCAGGCCTTAGCAGCACGGTACGAGCACAGAATGCCCATGGGTAGAGATAATGAGTACCAGGCCTTAGCAGCACGGTACGAGCACAGACAATGCCCATGGGTAGAGATAATGAGTTCCAGGCCTTAGCAGCACGGTACAAGTACAGACAATGCCCATGGGTAGAGATAATGAGTTCCAGGCCTTAGCAGCCTGGTACAAGTACAGACAATGCCCAGCAGATCTGACAGGCTTGTGGACAGACAGGAGGCTTTGGTCACTGGATCATACTGTCCAACAGGGAACATAACTGTGAAGAATATTTAGTGCTAGCAAGCAGAAGGATTCTGGATAAATTTATACGTGGTAAGAAGTGGTGTACATCTTAGTTGATGGGGTAGTTGTAACCAATTTAGGCTTTTTAATGCTATAAAGTGGTGGGTTCTGAAAGGGGTATTTGCTGCAAAAATTTAGCAACTTTGTTATATCATAGTTCATGTTTCAGTTCTTGTGATGCCTGAAGGTTAGTAAGGATGGGAGTGCCATAAGGAAGTGCGGGAAGAAGACAGCTAGTGGCAAGTGTAACTTTAGTTGGGTTGATGAGAGCTTTTGGGACTACAAAGCACCTCTTTAAGAGTTTTTCTTATGCAATTTTGTACATGCAGGGCAAATTTAAGGTAATCATCCACTATTGTCCCCAATAATTTGCTATAAGAAGTGACTTCTATAATAGTATTATCAAGAGAGAGTACTTTTTTTCATGGGACAGGAATTTATGGGGAAAAGGATTTTTTGTTTTTAATAGTTGAGCATGAGTTGTGAGAGTTAGAAAGCTACGTCTTAGTGGTTGTAAGCTTCCAGGGTAATTTTTTTTGAAGTGCACCATGTGTGTGGAGGCATACGTGAATGGGGCGTGCCTTCGTTGAAGGTTGTGCATCAGGGCTGGTAACCCGGTATGTAAAAATCCACTACCAATCATTAGCAGACCATAGTTCCGCTGTGGTGACCCCTAACCGGGAAAAGCCGAAAGACACAACCACCACCATGCTGTTAAATGTGCAAATGTGTGTGGCGTCATCTGTGTATGTGTTATGTGGATGTGTGGAGGGTGTTCGTGAGAATGTTAAATAGGAGGGGACCGAGGATAGAAGCCTTATGGTACACCGGGAAGTATGCAGAGAGGATGTAGATCCATTTTACTAGCCAATACCTACTGCATAGGTAGTGTTTGAACCACAGAAGGGTAGGCTGAGAGAGACATAATGAAGACATTCAAATTAGAAGTTTGCTGTGACAAACCATGTCAAAGGTTCTAGACAAGTGTAGAAATAAGGAGGAGACTAGTTTGCAGTTATCGTTAGCTTTACTGTCAGTATCTATACAGGTCATCAATGCAGTGTTGTACTATGGGGAGGATGGAAGCCATGTTGTGTGGGGTTATAGGAGTTCTTCCTGCAGGACATAGTTTAGCAATTGCTTTTGAATACATTTTCAAGTATTTTGGAGAGGGGGATAAGATTCCTATAGGTATGAAGTTTTTAAATGTCTGTTGAATTTCCTCCTTTGTGCGGGGGATAATGTGTGACTTTTTCCAGAGAGAGGGAATGTCGAATTCCTGGACTGCAATATTCATGAGGCTAGAGACAGAGTAGGCAATGCTATTGGCTGCTATTTTAAGGTACTAGCTTGGAAGGTCATCAGCTGAAGAACAGCATGATTTGAGTTTAAGAGTAGTTTTATACAGGATGTGGGGACAGGTCTGAAGGTCAAAGTGGATGTGGTGATACGTGGTTGGTGGGCAGGGTTAGAATAAGATGTTGGAGAACCCTTGGTCACAGATGCTATACTATCCATGAAATTAGAGTTGAAATGTATTGCGGTTTCGAGTGATGAGCTACTGGGAGATGGGTTAGGGCTGAATTTATGGCTGGAATGAAAGACTTCTTTAATGGAGGTCCAACATTTTTAGGGTCGTGTTTCTATTACTCTGAAAGTGATTAAAGTATACTTTTGTCTTAATTTGCTTTTTAGTACCACTGCGAAGCATTCTGAAGTTTAAGATATTGTGCTGGTTTATATTTTTGCTATTCTTTCATGCTTTTCCTATATTCTGCATTAGAATTCTACTGTTTTTGGACAGCCAAATCGCATTATTTACTTTTAGTCTCTTCCTTCTAGGACGTATAAGGCAAGTCAGGATATTCGGGAAAGCTGTAGTGAATTAATTTTCATCATCCAAGATCGATGTAGGGGAGTTGCAGTTTACATCCAATTGACATTCAAAAAACAAAAAAATATACTTGTTTTCCCACCTTTCTAAGCTAGTATAATCCAGATTTCAAGTTAGTGCTGAATTCAGGGCTGCTACAAGTTTGTGTTTGCCCATACCTTACTTGGATAGAAGGAAGTTTCTCTGCTCACTGTGAGAGAGGGAGCTTTGGAGCTTTGAGCAGCCTATATGTCCCTGGAAGAGTGGTTTCAGCCCAGAAATTAGAAGTTTATTGGCCATTTTGGGCAAATGTCTCTCTCTTTCATTTCCCTGCTATAAAACCCGCATTTGCGTGGTTTTGTGTGCCGGATTGCTAGGGTATAACTATTCCTGGCTCCACAAAGTCTACTCTTCAATTTTTCCCTTGGAACTAGACAAACTTTCAACTTAAGCACTCAAACCATTCACTTCTCATCGTGGCACTTGCTCAAAACTCATAGCAAGCACTAATAAACCATAGCACTAGACCCCCCTACACTGCAAAGAAGGAAAAGGCTCTCTATTCGACCTTACCAATTAGTAAAACAGTTCACTGTACCTATCCAGGCATGTCCAAAGGGCAGTTTCAGGTGTACTCTCTGGTCCAAACGGTGAATCTGGGCATTTCCAGGCAATGTTACAATTGCCTCATGTACACAGACATCCCTGTCCTCCTTCCACCAAACACTAATACATGCGAGAGATGCAATTATACAGCCAAACTGGAGGCTAAGCTCTCTCAACCCAAGACTGGACCAGGCAGTCAAGAGGCGAAGGGAATTACTTGCATCACACCAACTATCTCGCATAGGCCTATGAAACCAGCACCAGCAAAAAACACACAAATACACGAAAACATACTCGGAGACTCTAAATAAAAATCTACAAAAGCAACAGAGACCTCCAAAGCAGACATCCAAGCAACCTCCTCCCCGTAACACAAACCATGAAACACATACTTCACAAAACCAGTGTACCATGCAATCACAGACCTTAAGGTAAAACAACATACCCAACACACTAGTAATAGGTGAGACTAGTCAGGCACACTGACGTCCCACTCACTAGGCTGAACAAGAAGGTTACTGTTAGCTGCCTGTCGGGTGCCAGGATCCGCCAGATAAACACAAGCACTAAGGTCACTTCAGAACAAGTACAGATACGACTCTGTCATTGTCCATGTTGGTGTGAATGAATTGAGCCGTACCTCCCTGGACTACATGAAGAGACATGGAGGAGCGCTCTGATCACATAGCCCAGGCCGATATGACCCCGAGTAGCATCCTGCCCTCAGCAAGAATTCCACGGTAGAGAGAAAAAATTATCAATTTCAACAATTGGCTAAGCTTCAGGTGTCATTCAAAGGTATCCAGTGTCTGTCAGCCTGGGATGACATGCTCGACAAGCCACGCTGCTTTGCTAGAGACGACTTGCACCCGTCACCCTTCGGCTTTCGAATACTGGCCAAGGCTTTTGCCACCCCCATAGTGCCTTTTTTAGGCAAAGCTCAAAAGACAAACCCACCACCGTAAATTGCACAAGTAACAAAACTGAGGGTAATGCTGCTCAATGCCAGAAGTCTAAACCTCAAAATGCACGCATTCGAGGCACTCCTCAGTATGGAGAAAATAGATATATGTGCAGTAACAGAAACCTGGTTTAAGGCTCCAGAGAACACCCCAGCACTACCAGGCAACAATTCATACCATACATTTCGGCCACAAAACCTGGACCGAAATACAAAAGGCAAGGGAGTATCCATATTCATCAAGGATACCCACACCTCCAGGTTAGTGGCACAGCATGAAGCTTCAGAGATCATCCACGTGCAAATAATGGGCAAAACTGCTATTCAAATTATAGCTTGCTACAGATCACCCACCATGTCCCAGGACCCCCACGCCGCATTCCTGGAAACACTGGGAAACAAAGGTCCTACCGAACACCCTGATATTGGGTGATTTCAATTATCCAAACATTAACTGGGAGAACTACTTAAGTACAAACTCCTTGCCCAACATTTCCTAGAATTTATAAACTCAAACGCCCAGGATCAACTGGTCAACACCCCAACCAGAGGTGACAATATACTGGACCTGGTCATCAACATGGGCGACCGGTGTTCCACACCAGACGTCAACCCCTCGTTGGTTAGATCTGACCATAAACTAATCACTCTGGATATCCACATTCCGCCACCACCCCGTGTCAAAGAAACCACCGTGAAAAACTTTTCAAAAGCAAACTTTACGTTACTTAAGACCGAGGTGGGAAGTTTCAAAACCCCCATGCTAAAAGATAACGCTGTCCAAGCTAGAAAATCCTTTACTAATGTACTCTACGGGCACCTACAAGAATGCATGGATCGTGCTATCCCAAACAAAACAAAGACTCACTCCTCCAAGAAAAGGAAGCCAGTCTGGTGGACCCCTGCCATAAACAAGCTATACAATAGAAGGAAACTAGTACAGAAAAGAGTAAAATCCCAAGAAGGGAAGACATCCCTGATCAGTATCAGCAAGAAACTACATTCCCTTATAAAATCATCCAAGGCTAGCTTAGAAAGAAAAATTGCCATGGACTCCAAAGATAACCACAAGGCATTCTTTAGCTATGTCAAGAATCTAAATGGCAATTCTCAGAACTGTTCGGAGTTGGCGCAGAATGGCACAACATACACTGAACAGACCGATATAGCCAACCATCCTGGCAGACATGTTTAGTGCAAACTTCACCCCCCCTCTCACCCCCAAAAGGACCCATAACTTTTCCAGAAGAATGTAGTGTCCCTGAAATCACAGACACACAGCTTAAAACAGCCTTCCCCAAAGCCAAAAACACAGCATCAATGGGACCGGATGGTGTCCCAGGCTGTGTCCTACACGAGCTCAAAGATGAACTAACCCCTCACCTAAACACACTGTTTAAATTCAGCCTCTCCACAGGCTATGTGCCCACAGAGTTGCACACAGCAACGGTTATTCTGCTCCACAAAGGTGGAGCCACAACGGAACCCGGGAACTATCGCCCTATAAGCCTGACTAGCTTGGTCTGCAAAACTATGAAGCGCATCATCATGGATCTCATTAACAGAGACATTGGGAACCTCCAAACACTGGAACCTATCCAGTTCGGCTTTAAGGGCAGATCATGCCTCCTAAACCTGGTGGACTTTGAGATGGTTACCAAGGCTATAGATGAGGGAAAGATGGTCCACTCAGCCTACCTAGACCTCGCAAAGGCCTTAGACAGTATTCCCCACTCAGGAATTATAGACAAGCTCACCAGCCTGAACACAGACCCCCTACGTCACGAGATGGGCTGCCAACCGGCTCACGGACAGAACCCACATGGTAAGAGTTGCAGGAGCCAAGTCTGACTCTAAACCGGTTATAAGTGGCGTTTCCCAGGGCTCAGTCCTAGGACCCCTCCTGTTCGGCATATACTTCTCAGAGGTACAGGCAAGCACAGCACGACTATGGCTGACCAAGTTCGCAGACTACTGCAAACTAGGGGCTATAACTGACTCTCTGGCTGACAGACATCCTCCAAAAGGGTCTCACGTTAACAGATACCTGGTGTCAAAACCATGGCCTCAAGCTAAATGCCAAAAAGTGCATAGTCATCCCCTTTGGAAAAAAAGTACAGTTTTGTACCTACCATAAATGTAGATGTTCGAAGATCCACATTGCTGCAGTCCTTACACTTGGGTAGTCCGCTGTCCTCGGTCGGCCCGAATATCAAAGTATAAGGCTGACGTCGGTCAAGGCGCATTAGACTGACATCAGGACGTCAGGGTACAAATGCTCATGACCGACGTCATATCCTCAGTCTTTTCTTGCCCCAGATGTCAGAAGACCCCTAAAAGAAAGGACAAAACCAAAAGACAGCAAACAACCAACCAACCACCCTTGCACTAATAATATGTACAATATATACAAGAAATGCAATATTTACAACCCAACCCACACAACCGCCTCTAAGAACAGAGGGGAAGGAGGGAGGGTAAATTGGACTGCAGCAATGTGGATCTTCGAACATCTACATTTATGGTAGGTACAAAACTGTACTATGTTCTTCATCTCACATTGCTGCAGTCCTTACACTTGGGTAGAATCCCAAAGCAGAGGTAAGGGAGGATGGCAAAACTATAAAGCAGCAGGAGCTGCCAAAATGCCCTGTAAAATAGCAGTGGCAAAACCAGCCCTAGATTTAGAGTAAAGTGGAAGGTGATAATGCTTAGAGAAAGTATGCACTGAACTCCAAGTAGCTGCCTCCAAAATATCCTTAGTTGCCACCCCTTAAAAAAGCTGTCAAGTGGCAGTAGCCCTAGTGGAATGAGGCCTAATCCCAGCTGGAATCTCCTTACCATGATGGGAATAACAGAAAGCAATGCAAAACCCAATCCACTTAGAAATAGTTTGTTTTGACACAGGCTTGCCCTGAGAACTCAAAGCAAAAGAAACAAATAACTGCTGAGACTGCCTGAACCCTTTAGTTCTGCTCAAATAATATCGCAACTGCCTGTGTACATCTAAAGTGTGCAAAATCTTTTCCCCTTTATTTTGGGGATTTGCATAAAAAGTAGGCAAATGAATAGTTTGGTTTAAAGCCACACTAGAAACCACTTTAGGCATAAAGGAAGGATTAGTACGCAAAGATACCCTATCCTTATGGAAAATTAAGAAAGGCTCAACTGCCATAAGTGCCTGTAATTCAGAAACCCTTCTTGCAGAGGTAATGGCCAACAAAAAAAACAGTCTTCCATGTTAAATATTTCAACTCAGCAGTAGCTGCAGGCTCAAAAGGTTGTAGAGTGAGTTTCTCCAACACAAAATTGAGATCCCAAGCAGGAGTAGGAGCTCTACGTGGGGGTCTTATATTCTTTGCCCCTCTAAGAAATTGCTTGAACAAAGGATGAGAAAACAATGGTGGATCACAGTCATAGTGAGCAGAAATTGCTGCAGCATGAACCTTAATAGAAGAGAAGGACAAACCTTTGTCCAGTAACTCAGTAAGATATTGAAGAGCCACACTTAAATTAGGCTCAGAAACATCAAATTCCTTTGCTGCACTCCAAAATAAAAATCTCTTCCATTTATCTGCGTACACTTTCCTTGTACTAGGCCTTCTGGCTTCCAAAATAACATTCAAAACTTGCTGTGGAAGTTGAGACCCTCCAGGGTTCAAAACAGAATATGCCAGGCTGTTAGGTGAAGAGAGTGAAGTTTGACATTGAGTAAATGACTGTTCTTTTTTGTACAGTCTGATGAAGCCCTATTGGGGTGAAAGCGCTCACTGAATAAAGAACGCTTCGCTCTGCACTTGGAGTTATCTACTTTGTAATTCGAGTGTACAGTGCTTTAGTTATTGAACTTTTACTTTCTTTCATTTTCGTCCATAGTTCCTCATCTGATTTTTTTTTATCTCTGGTTATATCCTTTGGAACGCTCTTCTTCTTTGTAGGAAATGACTGTTCTCCTGAGACAGCAGGTGTGGAATCAAGGCAAAGGCCATGGAGGTTCTCGTACCAGACTTCTCAGTAATGGGTACCAGTGCTGTCGAGGCCAATCTGGAGCTATTAAAATCATCTTTGGCTTGTCCTGTCTGACCTTTAGGAGTACCTTTGGGAGGAGAGGCAGAGGAGGAAAGGCATACACATGAAGATTGCTCCAGTTGAAAGAAAGAGCATCCACTTTCCAGGCTGTGGGATGAAACCTTTTGTGCAAAACTTTGGCAGCTGGTAGTTTAGTGGAGAAGCGAACAGATCTATGTCTGGAGTTCCCCATGACACTGTCAATTTCTGAAATACATGAGGATCCAATTTCCACTCGTGGGGATCCATAATTGCCTGCTCAACACATCTGCTAAGGAGTTCTGTGCTCGGCAGAAACCTTGCCTGAAGATTTAGCTGTAAACTGAGAGCAGTCTCCCACAAAATCATTGCTTGCCTGCATAGAGGATAAGAATGTGTTCCCCTTGCTTGTTGATGTACCACATGACAGTTGTGTTGTCTGTTAGAATCAACACCTGCCCTGGAAGAAGTAAATCCTTGAAAGCTATTAATGCAAATTGGACTGCTAACATCTCCTTCAAGTTGATATGTAGATGTTGTAGTCTGGCAGGCCACGTGTCTTGTATCCACTTTCCATTTAGATGAGCTCCCCAAGCTTTGTCTGAGGCATCTGTCGTTAAAATCTGACTCGCCTCTGGCCGGGTCACAGAGAGTCCCTTGTTTAGGTGACATTCCTGAGCCCACCACAAAAATTCCTTTTGAATGCAAGGTATTATCTGAATGACAGTGTCCATATCCTGGCAGTGCTGCGTCCATACATTTTGAGATACCATTGTAGCTTCCTCATATGCAGTTTGGCATTGGGAAGCACCAGAATACAAGATGCCATGAACCCCAAGGCTTGAAGGACTGTCCTTGCAGTCAGCCTGGACTGATGAGACAAGTGATGGAAGTAAAGGGAAAGATTCTTTTGTTTGTCCGGGGTCAAAAGGCCATCTGGGATGCTGTATTCAGTCTTACACCCAGAAAGCACATGTCCTGAGAGGGTACTAGACTGGACTTTATTTAGTTCACAGAATACCCCAGGCATCTTAGCACTGCTATCACATATTGCAAATGATGAAGAAGTTCGTCCCTTCCTTGAGCCAGAATCAGGCAATCGTCCAAATAAGGATAAATCTGTATTCCTTTTAGCCTGAAGAAAGCTATCACTGGAGCCAGAACTTTCGTGAACACTCTGGGCGCAGTAGATAAGCCAAAGGGCAATGCAGAGAACTGATAATGTGAAGTCCCAGCCCGAAAACGCAGATACTTCCTGCAACTGGGCCTGATAGGAACATGAAGCTAAGCTTCCTTGAGATCCAGGGTCACCATCCAGTGATCTTTGCCCAGCAGAGGTAAAAGCTGTTGTAACGTCAACATTTTGAACTTGGGAATGTCCAGATAAGTGTTGAGGATAGATAAATCCAAAATTGGTCTCCACGTGTTCCCCTTTGGTACTAGGAACAGGCGAGAATAAAATCCTAGGCCCACTTCTGGCAGAGGGACCGGCTGTATGGCCCCTATTTGAAGTAGCAGAGAAATTTGTTTGTGAGCCTCTATTCTTTGTTGAGGAGGAACATCTGGCATGCCTTTGAAAGGAGGCAAGGTATGGAAATAAAACCTGTAACCTTGGTGTATGATATCCAATACCCATCTGTCTTGGGTAAACAAACTCCAATTTTCCTTGAAAAGTGCCAACCTTCCTCCCAAAGGTGCTGCCAGACGAGAAGGTTCTGGCAGCTGAAAAGGTAGGTCATTGGGCCTGTTTACGAAAGGACTGACCCCTGCCCTCACCCGAAGACTGTGCAGGTGAACTCCCTGTTCTAGGCCTGAAAGAGCCCTGAGCTCTGCCCCTACCACGTCTAGACCTACCCCTAGACTGGGAATCATAAGAAGGATACGTCCACCCCTTAGAAGGCCAATTCCTACTAAACTTCGGAGGCTGAACCTGCAAAAAATCTTTAACAGTCTGCATAGACTTAGCCTTATCTTCCATTTTCTTTAAGACTGCCTCCACAGGTGACCCAAACAACACATCAGACTGTAAAGGAGCATCTAAAATCCTTGTCTTAACATGGTCAGATAAATTCTGATCCCTCAGCCAGGCGTGCCTGCGAAGAACTGACCCAGTGGCAGCCACCCTAGATGAGGCCTGTACAGCATCAAAACCACATTGCAGAGAATGCTTACCCACCTGTTCAGAAACATGTACCAAATCCTGTAATTCCTTACACTCAATACCTTCCGCCAGAGCATCTACCTTAGACTTCAATTGAGAAAGTAGATAGTTTTGGTATTTCAACATGTGAAACTGGCAATTCAAAGCCCTCATAGCTAAGGTGGAAGAAGTATAGACTTTCTTTCCCCATCTATCCAGAGCCCTGGCCTCTTTATCTGGAGGAACCGGATTTTTACAACAGAAGCCTTGACACCCTTAGGCCCTTGACTAACAGTTTCTGGGTCCGCCCTAGGACTCTTAAAAGATATTTATGAGCTTCAGGCACCCTGTAATACCTATCCGGTTTAACAGGAGCAGGAGGCAAAGAATCAGGATTAAGAGAAGCCTCTGCAAACACATCTTCCACAACATCCAGAACAGGAGGTATAGCCAAAGGCCTATGCTGGGGTAAAACAAAACAAAATTCCCTAAGCCTTTTCCTGGAATCAGAGAAGTCCTGACCTTCCCACTTAAAATGTTCCCTCATGGAATGAAGAGTCTCTGAAAAGAAAAATCCTCTGGAGGAGAAGCAGAAGGAGTAGAATCATCCACATCAGAATCAGAATAAGGAGAATACTCCTGCAAGTCTTCAGCCGAAGACTCTGAAACATCCGAAGCCTGCTCAAAACTCCCCAACTCTGGTTCCACCCTAGGCCTCTTATCAGGAGGGGCAAAGAACCTCTAATTAAAGTAATTAAATCTTCTGCCATTTTGAGCATGTGCTTCTTGGGCACAGATCCTGATGAACTAGGAGTGACACCAACAGAAGCTAAACCTGGCCTGCCTCTGGGAGAAGCCTTGGAAACAGAAGGAGAGGGCCTAACCACCCTAGGAAGGGAGGGGAGTACAGTAACATGAGAAGCCCCTTCAGCCTGACCTGCCTCCTGAGAGGCCACATCCTGCAATAACAAAGTCTCCCCCTGGGACTCCAGAGAAACCTCCGGCGGAACACCGACACCTCCAAAGAACCGGCGTCCGGTACGGACGACTCTTCCTGCCTGGGCTTAGCTGCTTTGTCTTTGCGCTTCTTCGAAGAAGCGGACGTCGGAGCATCCGGCGGCATATTATAATTGCACCGCTTCCAAGACTAACCTGGCACAATCTAACCTTCGCAATAGTGCGCTTATTAAACCTAGCACAAAAGTGACACCCAACAACGTCGTGCTCAGGCCCCAAACAAGGAATACACAAAGTATGATAATCTCTATGCGGTATCTGTTTCCCACAAGAAATACAGTTATTCACTTTTTCTGACATCCGGTAAACCACTGAGGCAAGAAAAAACTAAAATATTCCCCAACGGGGTACTTAGCCAACTTTGACTCGGTCTGAAACTCCGAATTCGAAAAATTTCAGAACGCCGAACGGCACTTGCAACGCTGCTTCTGCATCGGACCATGCGGCAAAAAAGACTGAGGATAGGACGTCGGTCATGCGCATTTGTACCCTAACGTCCTGATGTCAGTCTAATGCGCCTTGACCGACGTCAGCCTTATACTTTGATATTCGGGCCGACCGAGGACAGCGGACTACCCAAGTGTAAGGACTGCAGCAATGTGAGATGAAGAACATCAAAGTACCCACACACTACCACATAGGTGGCAGCCCCCTAAATACGGAAAACGTAATAAAGGATCTGGGGACCCAAGTAGATAGTAACCTCTCCTTTGATAACCACATTGTCAAAGTGGTTAGAAAATCCTTCTATGTGGCCCACCTAATCACAAAAGGGTTTGCATCCAGATCAAAAGAGGTCATTGAGCCCCTCTACGCATCACTCATCAGACAGTACAATGCCCCATTTCGGATGTACCTTACAAGACACCTGCAACAACTGGAAAGACCACAGATGTACCTCACCAAGAGGATCACTGGCCTCAAGCAGATGCCCTATGCAGCTCGACTGAAAAAACTCCAGCTGTACTCTGTTGCATACCGCCTACTCAGAGGTGATCGCTGCCTGACATACAAGGGCATGTCCAACCCAGAATTGATGGACATGCTCCACCTAAAGCAAACCATATCCCCTCAAGCCACACGCTCCAGGGATCTAAACCTCACCACAACAATAAATAAGACATACTGGAGGGATAGATTCCTGTCCCAGAGACTTCCTATGCTCTGGAACAAGATTCCAGTCTACATTAGGCAGAGCTCCTCGCTAACCCTCTTCAAGAGAAACCTTGACGAGTGGATGGGAAACAGTTTACCCCGGGGATCACTTCAATGGCTGTGCTGGACAGAGGCACAAGGAACTAATCTAAGGGGGCGACAAAAGCCAATACATCCCGGCTAGGCTTATAAATGCCTTCGGGCCGGTAGCCTAGTACCTACCTATGAACCTAGTAGTATATTTTCTTGGGGAATTGTCATTGGTATCTTCCAATATAGCTGTATGTTCACCAGAAGGGATGCAAAGAATAGTGATGCACATCGGTTTAGAATTGCTTAATATCAGGAAAATAATCAGCTCTGTTGAACTGAATTTTGGTATTGGTTCGTTGTACGGGGAATGTGGCGGTAGTTGGGAAATATTAAAGCAATATCACCACCTTTCCTCTTTATACAGTCATTACGGACGATGTTAAGCAGAGATATGTAATTTCAAAGTTGATTCAGTAAGATTTAAGCAAAGTTTTAGTTACAGCAAGAATATCAGGCTTATGTTGGTAATCCAGGAACTTGGTTCAACAATTTTATATCTTATGCTTCTAACATTTATGACAGCAAAAGTTAGATTACTGAGATTGGGGCTTGACTGTTAAGGATAGAAAAGTGTGTGAAAAAGAATTGTCGTGATGTTTAATGTGATAGGCGGGGCCAAGATTCAGGTGAATGTCTCCTCCCAGAGGGATTTTAGTACATTGGGAAAATACGGATGCTTGTTTTTGGAGAGTATTTTTCCACTTAATTTTGCTTTGGCTCGAGTTTAAATGGAATTAATCAGTCTGTATTTGAGGTAAAGATGAGAGGCATTATTAAATAGGTTTGGTGCAATGTGTGAACAGTGTAGGGAGGAAGTATGAAAAGGTAGTTGCGACACAGACATATTTACTTAATGTTTGTTGACCGAAAAGTCCAACTGGGCACATGCCCCATTTCCATGGAGCAGCAGGGGGGAAAAGCCCAAACAGAATAAAGATGGTTACAAACAAATTATACAATACATAAGCTCATACAAGGATAAGATGCAAATAGAGATTAAAATAATGGCATGATGAGAGATGGCGCAGTAGTACGAGAAGAATCGAGGATAAGCTGATGAGTAGCATGATTAAATAAAAGATCTGCAAGTTATAGTTAGCAAGTAGTGGGACAGTAAGGATTAAGAAGGAAAACGTGGTTGGAGGGTAAAAAGAAATTCAGTGGTGGTGAAGTCGGAAAGGTTAGACGGTAGGTAGTAAAGAAGCATTTTCTATTAAGTAAGACAGTTAGTTTGTTCTAGTATCTCTAGAACATAAGGAACAGAGGTGTTTAAAAGGCTAGGGTAAGAGAACGTAGTTAAAATAGGTAGTGAGGGGTTACATGGGAAAAGTAGAAGATAAAATGTAGAACAGATAGGTGCTGCTAGGCAGGGGTGTTGCCATGAATGTAGTGCAAATCAGTATGGGGTGAGAAAGGTAGTTGCGAATGGTGCTAATAGATTAAATGGACGTTGGGAATTGGGTAAAAAGAAACAGGAGTGTTTGCATGACAGCAGTAAGCCCACAGGTCACAGTAATCTGTTTGTAGCCACTACAAAACAATTAGCAGGCAGGTACATGGTACAACAGTTTTTTTTTTTCATTTCCTGAATGCTGAAAGGACTTTTTTTTTTTTGGGGGGGGGGGGGGATATTAGAGCCATTTGCCAGCACATATAGGTATTTGACTACTTGAAGTTAATACACAGCAAAGGTCTTAAAGTTAAATTTGCTTGCATTACAACAAAGACAAAATACATAGTGAAAACGTTTAGGAGGTAGCCCTTATGGGCAGAGCGCCTGCAGTATCGGGGTCAGATATAGTGATCATGGGTCATTATACAAAGACAAAATGTATTAGTTTATTGCAAAATGACATAAGATACCAATGTTCTGCAAGATGGTCTAGAAGATATAGTACCCAGTACAGCTAAAAAGACCTCATCCTTCATGTCATGATATGTACAATCATGAGACCACACAAGGGTAACTCATGGTTATAAAAAAAGTTATGTTCTTACCATAACATTCCATCTGTGTTGTTCATCTCTTCATTCACTCATTACTGATGGGTGTAGGTTCAGTCCCCGGAACCAAGTCGGCCTTATAACAAGCTAGTGCCAGCCAAAAAACTTTCGAGCTAAGCTTTAACCCACAGTGCCCTTCTCCCTGTTACTCAGATCGGGTTTGCCCGTAAGTAATGCAGAGGCTTTTTCTGAGCAAAAACCCTAAAGCAGGAGTAGGACCCAATCCAATCCTCCAGGAGCCTCCGGAGGGGGAAGGTGGGTGGGACGTAATGAATGAATGAATGAAGATCAACAACAAAGATGAAACGTTATGGTAAGAACGCAACTTCTTTATCTGATGATGTTAATCTTCATTCATTCCTTACTGATGGCACAGGGGGTTTACTATCATTTGTGTGAATGACAAGTCTGTCAGCAGTAATGCTGCCGGAAATCAGAATGTCGTTCGCAAAATGGCAAGTGTATTGTATAGTCGAACACACTTAGTATGTTTGACTATGTCTGAGATTGTGGTACAGTGGGGATTGGAAATTCATCCATATCCCCACTGTACTGCAATCTCAGAGTTGGAATACATTAGTAGCAGGGGGTGTGGGGGGACAGCCCCTCACAGGGGGGTTGCAGGGGGGCTTGCCCCCCCCTGGAAAAACATGATATATCATATAGGAGTTTGATTTACATAGCTCCTATACGGCTATCACGTCACATTTACGGCGACAATGTCGACTCAAATGTGTCGAATTGGGGCGACATTGTGTATGCTCAAAATGTTTGGTTTCGGTTTTAGTTATTTCAAATGGTGACTGTTTTGCCATTCGAAATAACGATAGTAAACCAGCAGAGAGTCCCTAACTACTTTATGTCCTGGGAGGCCCTTTTGGGAGAATGTTCCCGAGTACCATTGAATCAAAGGATGCTCTTCTCCTGGGACCAGATCCCATTTGTAATGAGTAATAAAGTTATGTGGGGTAGGCCAGGTTGCAGATGCACAGACATCATCCACTGAAGCCTTGAATGAAAGGCCACAGAAGTTGTCGCTGATCTGGTTGAGTGTGCTTTAACCTTGCTCAGTAGAGGAATTTTATTTCTTGGTAGATGAAGGATATACAGTTTCTAAACCACTTTGATAAGGTCACTTTAGAAACAGGGTCCCCCAATTTTGGGTCTGAGAAAGACACAAACTAGTCTGATTTACGTACTGGTCTTGTTCTATGCAGATAAAAATGCAATTGTCTGTGTAAATCCAGCTACAGAAGGCAGTATTCCCCTTTATTCGAATAGTTAGGAAAAAAAAAGACAGGTAGGTCAATCATCTGGTTAACTGTCAATTCTGTGACCTTTTGGAAGGAAGGCGGGGTTAGTCTGGAGTGATACTCTGTCCCTATAAAAGATCACATATGGACGTTTGATGCAAGACCTGAAGCTTGGATGTGTGTCCTGCTGAAGTGACGACTACTAAAAACAGTGACTTCCAGGATAAAAACTTCATATCAAAAGAATTTGCAGGCTCGAAAAGTGGCGGTGTCAGGGACTGCAGCACAAGTGTTAAAAATTCCAAGGGTCAATCGGTTCTTTGAAAGCTGGTCTGATGTGCGAGACCCCTCTTAAAAAGTTCTACAGAGGCAATGGGAGATTAAGGATGAATCTTTGAAACCATCATGAAAGTTTGAGATCGCAGCCAAATGAACTCGAACTGTGGAGGATGCTGCTCCTGACTGCAGAAGACCTGACATAGTCCAAAACCACAGTAAAAGGAGCCGAGCAAGGGTCCAGTCTGCTTTGTTGGGAGCAAATAAGGAATCTCTTCCATTTGTCGAGATAGATTTTTCTGGTGTATGGTTTATGTGAAGCCAGAAGAATATGACGTACAGGGGAGGCAAGGTTACTCTGCAGTACAGTTGTGTACACTTACCATAAATGTAGATTTTCGAGTGTATTCACTGTTGCAGTCATCACATTTGGTTTATCTGCCTGCAGGTAGCCCTCAGCCAGCCTGAATACCAGAGTCTTTGGATTTCTGCGTCAGATGCTGCCGCTTCTTCCATGACGTCAGGGGTATATAAAACTTGCAGCCGATGCCATTACATCAGTTTTTCTTGCCCCAGATGTCAGGTGCCCCCACAATAGGGAGCAATTGTATGGTACTGAACACCCCCGGCAAAAAGCAAATACACATGATATAATATATGCCAAACAAGGAGGAAAGGTAAAAGGCAAGAGAAGTCAGGGGGCTGGAGGGAAGGTAACCAGGACTGCAACAGTGAATACACTCGAACATCTACATTTATGGTAAGTGCACACAACTGTACTATGTTATTCATGTTTCACTGTTGCAGTCATCACATTTGGGTTGATTCCCAAAGCTAAGGAAGGGTGGAGGTAGTTAAAGAGCATTAGGGCTAGTAATAAGGCCCTGTAAAACTGCTGTGAAAAATCCAGTTCCGGATTTAGAAAAGATAGGCAGGTAGCAATGCTTGGTGAAAGTATCCACAGAGCTCCAGGTTGCAGCTTCCAGGATGTCCTCGGCAGGGACTCCTCTAAGAAATGCAGTAGAGGTAGATGCTGCCCTGGTGGAATGAGTTCTTATCCCCTGTGGGGTAGGTTTTCCATGGTGTTTGTAGCAGAAATGGATGCAATGTGCTATCCATTTGGAAATGGTTTGCTTTGAAATGGCCTTCCCCTCTGCAGCAAAGCTAACTAGCAGCTGGTCAGATTTTCTGAGAGGCTTAGCCTGTCCAAATAAAATCTAAGCTATGTACGTCCGGAGAATGTGGTATCCTTTTCCCCTTTATTCTGAGCATTAGGGAAAAAATTAGGCAAATTAATGGACTGGTTTAGAGCCACATTAGACACCACCATGGGCATAAAGGCTGGATTAGTCCTGAGGGAAAAGTACAGTTTTGTACCTACCATAAATGTAGATGTCCGATAGGTATGCATCTGCAGTCATCACATATGGGTTGTCCTGCCTCAGACAGCCCTTCGGTCGGCCGGATTCCAAAGTCTGGGTCCGGCGTCGGCTGATGTCGCACTTTCCCCCGACGTCAGAGCACCTGGGGTATAAAGGCATCAGCCGACGCCATCTTCCGTTTTTCTTGCCCCAGATGCCAGGTGTCCTCTAAGGAAGGCTAAATTTGGAGAGATGCATTTAAAAATCCAAACATGCACAGTAATATAAAAACAAATACACCATAACAGATCACCCCAGCTAGCTATAAGAGGGGTAAGTACCCAAGAAATACCACAGAGGGGAGGGTAAACCTGACTGCAGATGCATACCTATCGGACATCTACATTTATGGTAGGTACAAAACTGTACTATGTCCTTCAAGGATGCATCTGCAGTCATCACATATGGGTAGAATTACCATAGCCAATCTGGGGGTGGAGGAACTATGTGAAGGATGGTGTAGCTAGAATGCCCTGCAGGACTGCCATAGCAAAGCCTGCTCTGGATCTGGAATATAAAGGTAAATTGTAATGCTTGGCAAATGTATGCATGGAGCTCCATGTAGCAGCTTCTAAAATGTCCTTGGTAGCCACCCCTCATAAGAAGGCTGTGGAGGTGGCTGTGGCTCTCGTGGAATGAGGTCTAATGTTAGCTGGCACAGCTTTTCCATGAAAGGAGTAACAAAAACGAATGCAATTCCCTATCCATTTTGAAATTGTCTGTTTGGAAATTGCTTTTCCTTGTGTACCAGAAGCATATGCTACCAACAGCTGGTCAGTCTTTCTGTAACCTTTAGTTCTGTCCAAGTAGTAGCGCAACTGTCTGTGTTATGTCCAGGGTGTGCAGGAGTTTCTCCCCTTTGTTTTGTGGATTTGGAAAGAAGGTAGGCAAGTGAATAGCTTGGTTCAATGAAACCCTGGATACCACCTTTGGCATAAATGTAGGATTGGTTCTCAATGAAACTCTGTCCTGATGAAAAATAAGAAATGGCTGTACTGCCATAAGGGCCTGTAACTCAGATACTCTTCTTGCTGAGGTTATGGCCAGAAGGAAGGCAGTCTTCCAAGACAGGAACTGTAATTCTGCAGATGCTGCTGGTTCAAAGGGAGGCAGTGTTAGTTTTTCCAACACGAAGTTAAGGTCCCAAGTAGGTAGAGGTGGTTTCCTTGGAGGATTGATGTTTTTGATTCCTGAGAAACTGCCTTAGGAGAGGATGACAGAAGACAGGTGGATCAGTATTGTACTCTGCTGAGATTGCTGAAGCATGAATTTTAATGGAAGAGTAAGACAGACCACTGTGGAACATTTCTGCCAAGTATTCCAGGATATGTGCCATGTTTCATTACTGTCGCATCTAGCCCTTTGTGGAGTTCCAAATGTGAAATCTTTTCCATTTTGCTGAATATGCCTTTCTTGTGGAAGGCCGGCGAGCTTCCATAATGATATCTTTTACTCTCTGGGATAGCTTATCCTGAGGAAGAGTCAAGGTATTTTCCAGGCTGTTAGTTGCACGGTTTTCAGGTTGGAATGCAGAGTTTTGTAATTGTGCTGAGTCAGTAGAAGTGGCCATAGAGGAAGAGGCCATGGTTTCGTACGTGACATGCTCTTTAACAGTGGGTACCAGTGCAGTCTTGGCCAGTCCGGGGCTATCAATCACTTTTGGCTGCTCTGTCCTGATTTTCAGTAAAACCTTGGTCATTAATGGGAGAGGTGGAAATGCATACACTGTTAGAGTTCTCCAGCTGAAAGAGAGGGCGTCCACTTTCCATGCTTGTGGGTGGTATGTCCTTGAGCAGAATTACTTCAGTTGATGATTGTGGGGGGAGGCAAAAAGATCTAAGTCCGGCCTCCCCCATGATTGTGTTATCTGTAGAAAGATGTCTGGGTGCAGCATCCATTCGTGTGCATCCATGATAATCCTGCTTAAGCTGTCCGCCAGTATATTATCTTTCCCTGGCACAAACTGGGATTGCAGCTGTATATTGAGTTTCAAGGAAAGTTCCCATAGATTCATTGCCAGCCTGCAAAGAGGATAGGAATGGGTGCCTCCTTGCTTGTTTATATACCACTTAACCGTGGTGTTGTCTGTCCTTATTAGCAGATGGCCTTGATGCAGAAAGGGTTTGAAGGCTTCGACTGCATGCATCACTGCCAGCATTTCCTTTTGGTTTATGTGCATGCATAGCTCTTTTTGTGACCATAGACCTTGAATGCATCTGCCCTCCATGTGCGCTCCCCATCCGTGGTCTGAAGTGTCTGTTGTAATGGTTTGGCTGGCTATTGGTTTGCTGAAAGGCAGACCCCTGTTCGACTGGCTTGCTTGAGCCCACCACAGAAATTCCTTTTGAAGGCATGGAATGAGTGGTATCAAAGTTTCCAGGCTGTGACTGTGCTGAGTCCATAAACTCCTTAGGTACCATTGTAGTTTCCTCACATGTAGTCTTGCTTGCGGAATCAGAAGGATGCAAGAAGCCATGTAACCCAGGGCCTGTACGATTTTCCTTGCAGTCAGCTGGGTTTGTCTTGTCAGATTTTTGAAGTAATCTGGTAGTTGACTGTTTTTCTTCTGTGAGGAAGGCCATTTGGGGGGTTGTATCTAGATTTGCACCCAGAAAGGTTATTCTTTGGGATGGAACAAGTCTTGATTTGTGAAAGTTGACTGTATATCCCAAGGCCTGAAGTAGGTGAATGGTATAATTCAAGTGTTTTACCAAATTTTGTTGGCTGTCCGCTTGTATAAGGCAGTCGTCCAGATATGGGTATATTTGAATCCCCTGAAGTCTGCAGTGTGCAATTACTGATGCCAGGCATTTCGTGAACACTCTGGGCGCAGTAGATAAGCCAAAGGGCAATGCTGAGAATTGATAATGCTCTGACCCTGCAAGAAATCTGAGGTGTCTTCTGCAACTTTGTCTGATAGGGACATGCAGGTATGCCTCCTTGAGGTCTAGAGTTACCAGCCAAGACCCCTTGCCCAGCATGGGAAGGAGCTGCTGTAGAGTCAGCATTTTGAACTTTGGCACAATGAGATAAGTATTCAGTGCGGACAAGTCGAGAATAGGCCTCCACTGTTTTTCTTTTCTTGGAACAAGGAATAGTCTGGAATAAAGTCCTTGGCCTTGTTCTGAGAGAGGGACCTTTTCTATAGCTTTCATTTGCATTAAGCTGGAAATTTGTTTCAAAGCCTCTGCCCTTTGATTCTGTGGCAGGTCTGGCATGCCTCTTCTTTTTGGTAATGTGTGGAAATGGAACCTGTACCCTTTGTCTATTATTTGTAGTGTCCATTTGTCCCTTGTGATACTGTGCCAATTCTCTGAGAATAAAGAAAGCTTTCCGCCCAAAGGTGCTTCCAATTGAGCCCTGGTTGGCGGTGTCAAAGTAAAGTCATTGAGCCTGTCCTTGTGTAGCAGTTGAAGGTCCTGCATTACCTCTCTGGTTGGGAGGTTGCCATTGACGTCCTCTGTAGGAGCCTCTAGCTTGCCCTCTACCTCTGGCACGCCTGTTCTTGCCTCTCTGAAACCTCTCTGTGTCTGGAAAGGACCAATTCTTGGAAGGCCAATTCCTGCTGAATCTTGGTGGTTGTACTTGGAGAAAATCTTTGACTGTTTGTACGGATTTTGCCTTTTCTTCAAATTTCTTTAGGACCTCCTGAGCCATGGAGCCAAATAACTTTTGCTTTTCCAGTGGAGCATCCAGCAGCTTTACTTTAACATGGTCTGGCAGAGATTGTTCCTTCAGCCAAGCATGCCTACGTATGACTGCGCCAGTCATAGCTGACCTACATGAAGCTTCCAATGCATCATAACCACATTGCAAGAAATGGTTGCTAACCTGTTGCGAGTTATGTACCAGATCCTGAAGTGACTTGCGGTCTAGGGGGTCAGGGGAAGACAGTTTTTTATGCAATTCATCTAACAAATACTCTTGGTACTGTATCATATGAAATTGACAATTTAATGCCCTCATAGAAAGAGTAGCAGAAGTATACACTTTTTTACCCCATCTCTCTAAAGCTCTGGATTCACTTTCAGAGGGGAGAGGATTTTTAGCAGTGGCAGCTGCAACCCCTTTAGGGCCCTGGGAAATAGTTTCTGGATCAGCAGAGTGGGCCTTGTAAAGGTAAAGATGAGAGTCCGGGACCCTGTAGTACCCATCGGGTTTGGCAGGAGCCGGAGGGAGAGAATCAGGGGTTGAGCTAGAGAGTACACATCATCAATGACATTCAAAACAGGAGGAATAGCTAAAGGTCTATGCTGAGGCAAATGTAAAAAGGTCCTTAATCTTTTCCTGGAATCAGAGAATTCCTGGCCCTGCCATTGGAAATGCTCTCTCATAGTGTGTAGTGTCTCCCCAAAGGAAAACTCTTCAGGAGGGGAGGCCGAGGGAATAGATTCTTCTGCATCAGAATCCTCGTAGGCAAAGAAAGCCTCCTCCTGGTGGTCTGAGAGAATAGAGGCATCAGAGACCTCATCTGAGGAGTGGGGATCAGAGGGCTCAACCCTGGGCCTTTTGCCTGGAGGGGGTTGAGAGCCCCTGTCCGGATGAGGTTGAGAGCCCCTAATTAAGGAGATAAGATCCTCTGCTAAGCTTAGAATCTGTGAACCAGTAGAGGGTCCCTGAGGGATAACCTTGGGAGGCAAAGCTTTTGAGAGTTTAGCAGCTTTAGCCCTGGAGAATGCCTTAATGGACATGGATGCAGGAGACTTGGCTGCACCACGGTGCTGGTGTAGATTTGTCCAAAGGAATGGTGTCGGAAGGTTCCAGGACACCAGTTTCTGTTGGAAATTCAATAACAGACTCAGCCGGGGCCTCCGGGGGCGAGGTAGTCGGTTGAGCGGTTTCGGTAATCGGAAGTACCAAGGACTCTGTTTCAGCCGAAACCGAGACACTCGCGGTAGGCCTGGCCGTGGTTTCAGCCAAAACCGCGGCCCGCGTGTCGGTCCTTGTCCTTCAGTTTCTTAATTAAATGTGAAGTCAGAGTCTCCGACTGCATCTTATACGAAAAACTAGCCCCAAAAAATTCCTCTGCAAACTCCGCCCGACGTCTAAGAGTGCGTCGGTTGAAGGAAGCACACGCTGAACAGGCCGAGACGTTGTGGTCTGGGCCTAAGCAGGGGAGGCAGTAAGAGTGGAAATCCTTATGAGGTATTTGTTTCCCACAAGTTAAACAATTATTAACTTTATCTGACATCGGCTGAGGCAAGAAAGAGTCCCCAATGGGGTACTTAGCTTTTTGAAGTCTTCGGTAGCTGAATTACAGGAGCTGGCCGACCGGCACTTGCGAACTGCTTCTGCTTCGGGCACCACGTGGCAAGAAAGACTGAGGAAGATGGCGTCGGCTGATGCTTTTATACCCCAGGTGCTCTGACGTCGGGGAAAGTGCAACATCAGCCGACGCCGGACCCAGACTTTGGAATCCGGCCGACCGAAGGGCTGCCTGAGGCAGGACAATCCCATATGTGATGACTGCAGATGCATCCTTGAAGGATATCCCTGTCCGCACGAAAGATAATGAAGGGTTCCACTGCCATGAGGGCCTGCAGTTCAGACACTTCTTGCTGAAAGGTGTTTTCCAAGAAAGGAACTTCAACTCAGCTGTAGCAGCTGGTAGAAAAAGGGGGGGGGGGGGTTTCAATACAAAGTTAAAGTCCCAGGCTTGAGTGGGAGCCCTTCTGGGGGGTCTTATTTTTGGCCCCTCTAAGGAATTGTTTTAGCAGGGAATGAGACAAGAAGGGTGGGTCAGTATTATAATGTGCTGATATGGCAGAGGCATGAATCTTAATTGAAGAGAAAGATAGGCCCCTGTGGAGCATTTGTTAAATAATCTAGAATATGATGCAAGCTGGGCACTGTTGTGCCCATCCCATGCGCCTGGCTCCAGGCACAGTAACTTTTTCACTTTTCTGAATAGGAGTTTGTAGTACTAGGCCTCCTTGCCTCAAGAATGGCATCCAGCACCTGCTTACTGAGGGCTGCTGGAGGTGAGGTCAAGGAATTAGCCAGGCTGCAAGGTTCAGGGTTTGAAGCTGAGGGTGCAGATTCTGGCCCACCTGCTGGGACAGCAAGGAAGGGGTCCTGAGGCAGGTGCCAAGGTTGAAGCACTGTCAGACTGCGCAAAAGGGGGTACACAAGTGCTGGCCTGGCCAGTCTGTTGCAATTAGTATTGTCCTTGGCTTGTCCTGTTTGATCTTTAGTAGAACCTTCAAGAGGAGAGGCAGAGGGGGGGAAAGGCATAAACTGAGAGGCTTTCCCAGGTAAAGGACAGGGCATCCACTTTCCAAGCTTGACTGTGGGGAGTTCTGGTGCAAAATTTGTTCAACTGGTAGTTCTGAGGGACGGCAAACTGGTCTACCTCTGGTGTCCCCCCCATTTGTTCAAGAGCTTGAATATTTTGGGTTCCAGTTTCCATTCGTGTGGGTCCATGATATTTCTGTTTAAGTAGTTTGCCAGTGAATTTAGTTTGCCTGGCAGGAATTGAGCTTGTAGGTTCACCTGGTAGCTCAAGACTGTGTTCCACAGAGCCATGGCTAGTCTGCAGAGTGGGTAGGAATGGGTTTCCCCCCGCTTATGTACCACAATAACAGTGGTGTTTTGCCTTTATCAATAGTTGTCCTGGAAGAATAAGGTCTCTGAAGGCTGTCAGAGCATTCTGTACAGCTAACATTTATTTTTGATTGATATGCAGATGCATCTGTTTTGGGTTCCATTTGCCCCGAATGCACTGCCCTGCGAGCCCCCCATGCATAGTCTGATGCGTCTGTTAGGGTTTGGGCGGTGGGGGAAGAGTGAAAGGGAGTCCCTCATTGTGGCAGCAGGCCTCTGCCCACCAAAGGAACTCTGCCCTTAGAAAAGGGATAATAGGAATCATTGTTTCCAGCCCCTGAGAATGTTGACACCAAAGACCTTTTGGATACCACTGAAGTTTCCTCATATGCAGTCTTGCACATGGAATTAACAGAATAAAAGAAGCCATGAACCCCAGGGCTTGCAGGATTTTCCTTGCAGATAGCTGGGTTTTTGTGGCCAGTAGTTTGAAGTAGGTTGTCAAATGAACTTGTTTCTCTGGAGTGAGGAATGCCATCTGGGAAGTTGTGTTCAAGCTCGTTTCCAGGAATACAATCTGTTGGCAGGGTAATAGGTACGATTCTTCTCATTGACGGTGTACCCTAGTGAAGTTGTAAGACTTCAGGTCAAACAAAAACGAAAATTTCAGGTGTCAGCCAACCGGCACTTGCGAACTGCTTCTGCTACGGGCACCACATGGCAAGAAAGACTGATATAATGGCGTCGGCTGCATGTTTTATACCCCTGATAACCCGACATCATGGAAGAAGCAACAGCATCAGACGCAGAAATCCGAAGACTGGTATTCAGGCTGGCTGAGGGCTACCTGCAGGCAGATAACCCAAATGTGAAGACTGCAACAGTGAAACACGAAGAACATCTGGCTATTACCGGAAGTGGAGAAACCAAGCTGTCAGCTTGAGACTGGGAAGGTTGGGGTGCGTTAATGGTTGCGGATGCAAGGTCAGTTCCGGAGTTGGATGCAGAATCCAGGGATGGCGTACTAGGTGAGGCCAAAGGAAGGGAAACCAAATTTGTTTTGGCCAGTAACAGGGAATGAGGTTTACCTTGCTTCTCAGTCGAAGGGCCTTCTTTAGAAAAAGGGGAATCAAGGGGAAGGGAGGGAAGGCATACAGAAGTCCCGTGGACCAATCGTGTATCAGAGCATCCCCTGGGGATTCCCACTGTGGGGGGGATTAGGGCAAAGTAGCTGCTGCATTTGTAGTTTGCTGGGTAGGCAAAAAGATTGCAGCAGGACTGGTCCCAGCAGCTGAAAATCTTCATCGCCACGAATGGATTGAGGGACCACTCATGAAGCAATAGGATACATCTGCTCAGCTTGTCTGCAATCACACTGTAAATCCCGGGAATATGTGTTGCTATCAGAAAGTGGTCAGAAGCTATCGCCCACTGCTAAATTCTCATGGCCTCTCAACATAACAGATGGGATTTGGTTCCTCCTTGTTTGCTGATGTACCAGACTACTGACATGTTGTCGGACTGTACAGCAATTGTCCCTGACAGAAGGGTGGATTGAAATGTTTGCAACACTAGAAGCACTGCCCTCAGTTCTAGGACACTGATATGCAAGTTGGCCTCTATGTCAGACCAGGTGCCTTGAAACGTTTTCCCCTTGTAAAGCACCCCCCACCCTATCAGGGAAGCTTCCATGATCACTGTGGCCCTTGGCTGATGTGGGCAAAAGGGGCATTCTATGTGGGTAAAACCAAGAGAAAATTGAAAGAAAGAATATTAGAGCATGTAAGGGACATTAACAAAGTAAGAAGGAAAGTGCACTTTATAATCATTCAGTGAAATGTTTGGGTTTCAATAAATTCTTGTTTTTTTATTATTGACAGAATTGTTGACCATTTTAGAGAGGGTGATGTTAACCTATACTTAGAGAATTTGGAGTTAGAATGGCAATTGAGGACAAACGCCACTATATCTCCAGGTATTAATGATAATATATCATTAAGTGCTGTATTGAAGTTAAGAGCATTGCAGGTTTAAGGTGACCACTAGAAATAATCTCTCTTTTATAACACACACCCCCTTTTTTTTGTAATGTCGCGTATGCAGGTTTAAAATACATACACGTTTCTTTGGTACACTTCGGTTAGTCAAGTTTAACTTAACTTATTTATAGCAGGATTTGCACATATTTATGTATCATCTTCTTCTTTCGGCTTTTCCCAGTTAGGGGTCGCCACAGCAGATCACCTGTCCGCTAATGAATGGCAGTGGAGTTTTATGGTGCCGAGTTGTCCAACCTTCCACAGAAGGCACACACACGCACACACTCATGCCTAGGGCCAATTTAGAGTGTCCAACCCACCTACAGCATGTCTTTGGGATGTGGGAGGAAACCGGAGCACCCGGAGGAAACCCACGCGACCACAGGAAGGACATGCAGACTCCGCACAGAAGGCACCCCAGCCGAGAATCGAACCAGAGAACCTCTTGCTGAGAGGCTGCAACGCTAACCGCTGCACCACTGTGGCCGCCCTGTACATATTTATGTATATTTATATTAATTTCTGCATGGTTATATATATTTTTATTTAGTCACCCAGATATTTAATATTGTAGTAAATTTACTAATGTGTTCAATTGGCACAGCATTTTATAAGTAGTAGTGGGCGTGTTGTATTTTAGAGTTGTATAAATGTAGAGTTTTTTTTGTGTTAATTCACTCTGATGATGCCCTATGGACAGATAGGGTGAACGCGCTAGTCTGTGAATCAACAGTTCTTTTGTTCTCCTTCCTACCAGTTTGCGGATTACTCAGCGTTTTGACGCTTCTTTTTTGTTTTGTGAGTATATGCTCCTTTGAGCAAGTTTGCTTTATTTTGTGGCATTCGTTTGGGTTACCACCACCGAGTATGGAGGGACTGAGATTCTGCTTCTGCTCAAACAGCAACAACGTATGTTGAACGCCCATGGTTCTGACCAGATCAATCTGTCGAATTCTCAGGCTGAACTACTAACACTACATTCCACACCAGGGACTTCAGGACTTAGTGTCTATAGACCAGAGGTAAACAAATGGTCTAAAAATGATGGTCGGATGAATTCAGCAAGTGGATCATTGTTGAATTTAGGTTCATAAGTTCATACTAGGCTATCTGCCCTGAGGCAATTATAAGCCTAGCCCGATTCTGTATGGCTTACGCCACCCCTTGATTTGAGTATACTGTGCCCTTTAAGGTTTAGTTTACTGTGCCTCTGTAATAGTGACATGGGAGTAATCCCTGGGACAAACCTACGATCCCCCATCCACCTATCGAGATTCTTCTTGAAGAGATTCAGTGAGGTGCTCTGCCTCACATGAACTGGAATTCTATTCCAGAGCAAAGGGAGCCTCTGGGTTATGAACCTGTCCCTCCAGCAAGTTCTATTTATTTCTGTGCTGAGGTTCAAGTCCCTCGAGGGTGTGGCTCTAAGGGATTTAGATTTACTGAGGTGGAGCATGTCCATTAATTCTGGATTTGACATAGCTTTGTATGTCAGGCATAGATCGCCTGGAAGTAGGCGGTATGCAACTGAGTAGAGCTGGAGTTTTTTTCAACCGAGCAGCATATGGCATCTGTTTGAGACCCTTGATCCTCTTGGTGAGATACTTTTGGGGTCTTTCTAATTGCTACAGGTGTCGGGTAAGGTACATCCCAAAAGGGGCATTGTATTCTATGATGGGCCTGATGAGGGATGAATAAAGGGGCACAATTACCTCTCTTGATCTACATGTGAAACCCTTCGTGATGAGGTGGGCTATGTAGAAGGTCTTTCTAACCACTTTGGCAATGTGGTTTTCAAAGGAGAGATTGCCATCAACTTGGGTCCCCAGGTCCCTAATAACTTTCTCTGTACTTAATGGGTGTCTGCCTATGTGGTAATTTGTGGGCACATTGTTTTTGCCAAAGGGTATGACTATACATTTTTTGGCATTTAGCTTTAGACCATGACACTGGCACCAGTTATCTGTCTCTGAGACCTTTTTGAAGGATGTTTGCGTCAGCTGGAGAGTTGATTATGGCGCCCAGTTTGCAGTCATCTGCGAACTTGGTGAGCCATAGTCCTCCCACGTTTGCCTGTACCTCGGAAAAAGTATATACCGAACAAAAGTGGCCCCAGGACAGAACCCTGTGGGACGCCACTTGTGACTGGTTTAGAGTCTGACATGGCTCCAGCAACTCTCACTCTGTGGGTTCTGTCTTTGAGCCAGTTTGCGACCCATCTTGTGACATAGGGGTTTATATATAAGCTGGATAGCTTATCTATGATGCCAGAGTGGGGTATTGTGTCAAATGCCTTTGCAAGGTCCAGATAGGCTGTGTGGACTACCTTCCCTTCATCAATGGCTTTGGTGACTGTTTCGAAGAAGTCAACCAGGTTCAAAAGGCAGGATCTGCCCTTGTCAAAGCCGAACTGGGTAGGATCTAGTGTCTGTAGGTCCCCAATGTCTTTGTTTATGAGCTCCATGATGATCCTTTCCATAGCCTTGCAGACTAAGCTAGTCAGGCTTATGGGGCGATAGTTTCCAGGGTCCGTAGAGGCTCCACCTTTGTGGAGTGGGACTACTGTTGCTGTACGCCATTCTGTGGGCACATATCCTGTAGTTCCTCTTGGAGTTCATGTAGGACGCAACCTGGGACGCCATCTGGTCCCATGGAAGCAGTGTTTCTTGCTTTGGAGAGGGCAGCCTTCACCTGAGCATCAGAGATGTTTGGGAAGCAGCCCTCTGCTGGGATAGATACTTGCTCTTTGGGAGTTTGCACTGAACCTGTCTGCCAGGATATTGGCGATGTCTGTGGGTTCAGTGTATTTTTTGTTGTTTAGAATCAACTCAGAACAAGTCTGGGAGTTGCATCCCAGGTTTCTAACATAACTGAAAAAGCCTTATGATCGTCTTTGGTGTCCTGTGCAATTTTTCTCTTGAAGCTGGCCTTGGAGGATTTTATGAGGGATTGTAATTTTTTGCTAGTACTGATCAGAGATGCCTTCCCTATTAGGGATTTTGCTCTATCATGTAGTAGCTTCCTCCTTTTGTTGTACAGTTTATTTATGGCAGGGGTCCACCAGACTGGATGCCTGCCTTTGGATGATTGGGTCTTGGTTTTGTTCGGGATAGCATGATCCATGCATTCCTGGAGATGTCCGTAGAATGCGTTTATATAGGATTCTGCAGTTTGGGCCGTAGTTTCCACTGGCCCTGGGGCCTTGAAGGATTCCACTTCAGTTTTGAGAAGTTCGCTTTTGAGAAGTTCGCTTTTGAGAAGTTTTTCACTGTGGTTTTCTGGGCTGGGGGTGGGGTCGGGATGCAGACATCCAGTGAGATTAATTTATGGTCTGATCTTACCAATGAGGGATATACTTCTGGTGTGGAGCATAGAGTCCCCATGTTGGTAATTATCAGGTCTACTATGTTGTCCCCTCTTGTGGGAGTGGTGACTAGTTGTTCCATAGCATTTGAGTTTATAACTTCCAGGAATCTTTGGGCTAAGGTGCTGGGGCTTGAGTAGTGCTCCCAGTCAATGTTTGGGTAGTTGAAGTCGCCCAATATAATGGTGTTCAGAGAGATCTTCATGTTCTCCAATGTTTTCAGGAAAGCAGAGTGGGATTCCTGACTTTGAGAGGGTGGTCTGTAGGATGCTATAAACTGAAAAGCAGTCTTGCCCACTGTTAGTTGCACATGGATGGTCTCTGATACTTCGTGCAATGCCACTAACCTGGAGGTGTGGATATCCTTGATAAATATGGAAACTCCCCCTCCTTTTGTGGTTCAGTCCGGGTTTTGGGGCCGAAAAGCATGATATGAGGTATAGCCTGGTAGTGCTGGGGTGCTCTCTGGAGCTTTGAACCAGGTTTCTGTCACTGCACAGATATCTATGTTCTCCATACTGAGGAGAGCTTCGAGTGCGTGCATCTTGAGGTTAAGACTTCTGGCATTTAGCAGCATTACCCTTAGTTTCTTGTTCCTTGTGCTGTCTATGGGGGTGGGTTTGACTTTTGAGCCTTGCCTAAAAAAGGCACTATGGGGGTGGCAAGAGCCTTTGCCAATATCCGAAAGCCCAGTGGTGACAGGTGCAAGCTGTCCCTAGCGAAGCAACGTTCAGTTCAATAATGAAATTATCGGAATTACAGTCTACGGACACCCCCCCCCCCTCAAGGGGAGGGGTATGGTACATCCGCACACAGCTCCACACATCTGAGAAGTTAAGTTCAAAGGCCTGCAAGCTGGCAATCTTTACTTAAAACGTTCATTGGAACTAAACCAAGTGCCGAAAGGCTTAAGAATATGGAAATTTCCCAATGAGACAGAGACAGTATCGATCATGCATGGTGAGCTATTGGAGCTTTTTGACCGCACTGGGTTAGACCTAGTGCGGATTATTAGAGAAAATGATCAAACTGTGTGTACTAGAAAAAGAAACAACTGAAATAAACAGTTTAAATAGTGACTTGCTGTTTGAAGCTAACAGGCCATTCTATTTTCATTGAAACGGACAAATATATGAAAGAAAATTTTGTCAGAAAACAAAAGAAAATATTAAGAGATACTAATGATTACATGCATAAAACTGTTTACCCTTTACCTAGTAAGCATGCTAAGGAACAAAATGGTTTGGCTAACAGTTCTGAAGATAAATTTAACAGGGACAATGAGCCATCAAGTGAGATTGTTAATGATTTTTAGAACAGCCTCCACTCCCAAGAATGTCCAAGAGAATACAGAACAGACAACAGAGATAATGGGAGGGGGGGGGACAAGGGAGGAATTCATTCTACCAACACCACCAGTGGAAGGACAAGGTGTTAGTGACAGTATGTTGACTGGACATAGTATGAAGGTCATTACAATGATGTGGTACCTGTTGACCAATTTGTATGCGACTATTTCTAAGAATGATTTTAATATGTATAATATTTCGCAACACACAAGTGAAGTACGCATGACCTTGTTTGGTAAAGGTTTTTCATTTGTGCCAAGTTTTAAGCAAGATGTTGCTAAAGTATTAACTAACTTTAAACTTTTTATTAGACAATTAAACCTGAAGTTATATTTTCATGATAAACAGAAGTCAGTTGTACCTTATGTTACACAGCTAAAAAGGAAAAGTACATTTGTCCCACCAAGTAATTTACATGTAGCTGCATTCGAGACTGTTTGTGAAAATGAAACAAGATGTATTCTTAAGAATTCAGGAAAACACCAGGAGTACAATTCAACAAGAGATGAAAGGAATGCGTTGAAACAACTTAAAGAGCATAACCAGGTCAGAGTTATGAAGCCTGACAAGGGGGGGGGTTGTTTTGATGGATCACCAGGATTATGTATGTAGAATTTATGAGTTGTTAAATGACACTGAAACATATGAGAGGGTCTCTATTAATAAGCCGAGGAGAGCATATAGTAAAATTGACTGGGTCTTGCATGATTTTTTAACCCAGAATGTGCTTTATTAAACAGAGTACAAATATATGACTGTAGATTTCCCAACACCCAAGATATCTGGAATTCCAAAAATCCACAAAGATTTACACAACCCCCCCATTTAGGCCCATTGTGTCTCTGCGACTGGCTCAAAAACTGAGCCTACAGCAGCATACATAGACTTCTGGTGTAAAAATTGTGTACAGTATTAAACACATTTTAAAGGATTTGTGGCATTGTTTAGAAATCTTAAGTGACACTTCCATTAATGATGACTTATTTGTTACAGTTGATGTCACAAATTTATTCACCTCTATACCGCACGATCAAGGCTTGGTGCTTTTTGGAGATGCCCTGTTTGGCAAAGAGGGATGCACAATGTGAAGAGACAGCTTTTAGTTGATTTGATGGAACTAGTGTTATTGAATAATTTCCTACTATTTAAAGGTGAAGTTTTCCATCAAACAATGGGTGTAGCTATGAGGGCTAAATGTGCGCACATATAGGCTAACCTGGTATTAGCCAAGTGGGAGGAAGACTGTTTTTGAACACAACTTGTATGGTAAAGTGATTACATGGTTAGGATTCCTTGATGACATACTGATTTTATGGCGAAGTTCAGTGGGTGAGCTTGAAGAATTTATTAGTTATTTAAATTCTACAACGTCACTTTTGAACTTTACATATAAAGCTTGTAATGAGAGCATTGCTTTTCTTGACATTACACTAATTTGGGATAAAAATAAGAAATGTATTTCTAGAGTGCATAGAAAGAAAACGTATTCCAATTCCCTCCTACATTACAACAGTTGTCATCCCAACTATCAAAAAGAGTGTAGTAAAGGGCCAAATGGTTAGGATTTCAAGATTGACAAGTAGTGAAGATGAATTTGAACAGGAAATGTATACTCTTGTAGGTATGTTTCAAGAGAGGTTACCTAAACAACTTACTGATTAAAATTAGGAATGAAGTACGTAGAAAAAAGAGAAAAAAAATCTTACCAATCGTGCATACCAACACAGGGACTACATTTACAAAATTAAAGGTGATAGATTATGATACACCTTTAGTATTGCCTTTTAATTATGAAGCTATACAAATATGGACTATGGTCAACAATTCATGGAACCAGATTCTAAGTCCTGACATCAAAAATATGTTAGGATTGGCACCTAAAGTGACTTTTTCTAGAGGTGTTAACCTTAAGAATCTATTTGAAAAACCATGCAACAAGAAAAGGATGGTATCTAGGATGTCTAAGTGTAACGTGTAAGGCATGCAAGTTTATTAACACAGGGCCATATGTCATGGTAGAGGGGTGCCAACGTTCGATACCTAGTCCAGGCAATTGTAACTGTAATACTAGGATGGGGGTCTATATAGCTACATGTTTGACCTATTCAGCGTTGTATTTGGGTAAAACCACTAGAAAATTGAAAGAATATTAGAGCATGTAAGGGACATGAAAAAAGTAAGAAGGAAAGTGCACTTTAATCATTCAGTGAAATGTTTGGGTTTCAATAAATTCTTGTTTTTTTATTATTGACAGAATTGTTGACCATTTTAGAGAGGGTGATGTTAACCTATACCTAGAGAATTTGGAGTTAGAATAGCAACTGAGGACAAACGCCACTATATCTCCAGGTATTAATGATAATATATCATTAAGTTCTGTATTGAAGTTAAGAGCATTGCAGGTTTAAGGTAACCCCTAGAAATAATGTCTCTTTTATATCACCCCCACCCCCTTTTTTGTAATGTCACATTATGCAGGTTTAAAATACATATATGTTTGTTTGGTACACTTTTGTTAGTCAAGTTTTTAACTTAACTTATTTATTTATAGCAGTATTTGCACATATTTATGTATATTTATATTCATTTGTGCATGGTTATATATATTTTTATTTAGTCATCCAGATATTTAATATTATAGCACATTTATTAATGTGTTTGATTATTTTTAACTATATTTCTTTAAGAATTGGTACAGCATTTTATAATTAAAAGTGGGCATGTTGTATTTTAGAGTTGTATAAATGTAGAGTCTTTTTTGTGCTAATTCACTCTGATGATGCCCTATGGACATAGGGGAAAAGCTCTTAGTTAGGGAATGAGGATTACTTTGCTTCTCAGAAGGGCCTTCTTTAGAAAAAGGGGACTCAAGGGGAAGGGTGAGAAGGCATACAGACGTCCCGTGGGCCAATTGTGTATCAGATCGTCCCTCGGGGATTCCCACTGTGGAGGGATTAGGGCAAACTAGCTGCTGCATTTGTAGTTTGCTGGGGAGGCAATAGGACTGCAGCAGGGCTGGTCCCAGTGGCTGAAAATCTTCACCGCCACAACTTGATTGAGGGACCACTCATGAGGCAGTAGGATACATCTGCTCAGCTTGTCTGCAATCACACTGGAAATCCCGGGAATATGCGTTGCTATAAGAAAGCGGTCAGAAGCTATTGCCCATTGCCAAATTCTCATGGCCTCTCGACATAACAGATGGGACTTAGTTCCTTGTTTGTTGATGTAGCAGACTACTGACATGTTGGTCGGACTGTATAGCAATTGTCCCTGACGGAAGGGTGGATTGAAATGCTTGCAACGCTAGAAGCACTGCCCTCAGTTCTAGGACACAGATATGCAGGTTGGCCTTTATGTCAGACCAGGTGCCTTGGACAGTTTTCCCCTTGTAAAGCTCTCCCCACCCTATCAGGGAAGCGCCCGTGATCACTGTGGCCCTTGACTGATGTGGGCAAAAGGGGCGACTCCATAATTCTTTGTCTGGCTTCATCCACCACATTAAATCCTGTTTGCATCATTGAGCTATACGTATTTGAAAGGACATAGGATGGTGCAAAAGATACCACTGTATCCGTAGGAGCCACTGGATAATTCGCATGTGTAGTCTTGCTAAGGGCACTATGGTTAACTAATGCTACCATCGAGCTCAGGGCTTGAAGAACCACCACAGCTGAAACTTGGTTTTGACAGCGTACCACCCGGATTTGGGATCTTATTCTGTGTAATCTGTGATCTGGAAGACAGACTAGGCAAGCATGGGTATTGAAGGCAAGCGTCCAGTCTGGTGGACCCCAGCCATAAACAAGCTCTACAACAAAAGGAGGAAGCTACTACAAGATAGAGCAAAATCCTTGTAAGGTAAGGACACCTTCATTCATTATAAAAAAAAAAAACTAAGAGCTCTCATAAAATCATCCAAGGCAAATTTGAAGAAAAATCGACTCTGACCCTAGAAAGAGAATCATAGCCTTTCTTTAGCTATTGAAGAAACCTAGGAGGACCCTCCCATGCTCAGAATTAGTTAGTTCAAAAAATGAAAAAAATTACACCTGACACACATTGCCAACATACTGGCTGACAGGTTCAGTAAACTCCCCTCCCCCCCCCAGATTATTCTATCTTATTCCAGAGGATACATCTCCAAACAAACATCTCGGAAAGACCTCACTAACAAACTCACTAAGGCAAAACAGCATCCATGGGACGGATGGTGTCCCGGCCGTGTGTGTGTACTCGAACTCAATGAAGAATTAAACCACAGTTAGAACAGTTGTTTCACCTAGCCTCACCCACTCAGGAGGAGCACAATGACGTGGCGACCCTGCCACTGTGGTTCCACTTCACACCTCTCCACAGACCCTGGAAATTAATACCCGCCCTAGTGCCTTGAATCTGCTTATCCAAAAGCCCATGGAGAGGATCATAATATAACTCATAAAATAAGACATAACTTTTTGATCCAACTCAGTCCAACTTTGTCAAAGGCAGATCCTCTCCTGAAACTGACTCTAACTTTCTTGTTTCCAGAAGGCGGCACTTGAGGCAAGGATGGATAACAGCAGTCAGGCAGTCCAAAAGGCCTGGCAAAGGCCACCAAGGCAATACCCCTCAAAAGGTATCAGAAAAAAAAATCGTCAGATCATCGCCAGAAACCAAAACCCATAAGATGCAAGCTAACCCACAACTAAGGAGACAGGTCCACATTCAGAGAGTTGCTAGAGCCATGTCAAAGACTCAAAGCCTGTCACAAGTGGTGTCCACAGGGCTCTGGGTCCTTACTTTCTTGTCTTCTATCTTTCTGGAGGACAAAAAAGCACAACAGGGTTATGGAGGAGGTGTTAAGTGATGACTTTGCACATGACTGCATAGTCGAAAACAGTCGAAACACAGACATCCTCCCTCCATACTGACAGAGCCAGGGCCTGAAGTTAGAGCCATGGCCTGAAGTTAGCGCCAAAAATGCATAGTCATACCCTTTAGTCACAAAAGGCTACCCCCCTAACTGCATACAGAAAGTATCCACAGATCTGCTGACCTAGGTTGACATCCACTCAGTACAGAAAAAGTCATCAGAGATAGTTACACAACCTTCTTGCTAAACCCAATCTGGATCAAAAATGGATATCACCACCTATCAAGGGGAAGGATCGATCCCACCCAGATCATGAGGTCCTCATCTCTGTACTACACAATGCCCGGGGAATGGATTGATGACCAGACCTGCCTCGAATGTATCTGATCAGACACCTGCTGCACCAAGGTCTCCCTGCCAAAAATGCCAAGGGAAATAAAGAGGTCTCAAAAAAAATAAACAGCCTCTATCAAAATTGGAAAGATTCTCAACATATGTTCAGCTCATAGGATATGAATGTCATCATACTGCTTGAGAATCAAATTCACCTCAAAAATAGATTTTGTCAAACCCGAAGGGATAAAGGTCAAAACCTATCAAACGAAAATGCTCAGAACAGACAGAGGACAGATTCGGAGAACTGAGACTCGTATTGAGGGGAACAAAGAGACACCCACTGAGAGACATGGAGTCTCTCTCCACTCAAGGAGAGAAGGCAGATGGCCTCTGGTCTTGTTCAAGAGGAATTGTACCCAGGGATTACTTCTTGCCTTGATATGACCAGGGATTACTTAATGGCCACTGTATTTCAGAGCAGGCTGCTTGAAGGGGCATAGTTTTTATTCAAACATAAGGTGCTTATATTAAAGAGGCTAAAGGCTAGGCTTATAAAATGCCTGAACCTATGATACCTATGAATGAACCTATGAACCTATGAAAATTGCTCCTACAAATTCCAAAGTTTGAGAGGGAATCAAGTTGCATTTCCCCCAGTTTATAGAGATTCCTAGCAGTTCTGCTAGTGATAAAGTGTAGTTTACAGCCATCTACAGCAGAAGCTTGGTGGGGGCAGTGAGGAGCCAATCATCTAAATTTGGAAATACTCTGAATTCTTGAAGTCTCAAGTGAACTGTTACCACTGCCATGCACTTTGTGTACACTCTGGGGGCTGTAGAGTTTCCGAAGGGCAGCGTGTGGAATTGGAAGCGATTGGCTCCTAGCCTAAAGTGAAGGAATCTTTTGGAGCGTTTGTCCATTCTTATGAGAATACGCATCCTGAAGATCTACTGAGCACATCCAATCGTCTTTCTCCAAAAACGGAAGGATAGACTGAACCAGGACCATCCAGAATTTTTCCTGTTTGACAAATTTGTTCAAGATGCTGAGATGCAAAATTGGTCTCCAGTCCCATGTCATTTTTGGCACTAAAGAATCCTGAGTAGAATCCGGATCCTATCTGGTCTGGTAGGACTGTTTGGATGACTTTTTGAAACAGCTTCTGTATTTCTTGAGCCTCTGTTTCCCTTTGATTGGATGGAACACCAGTAATTTGTCTTGATGACTTCGGCTAAAGATTGAATGGAATGTGGTAACCTCTGGTTATGATCCTCTGCACCCAAAAGTCAGTAGTTGTTTGCCAGGCAGGAAAGGTGCAGGGAGAAATGTCCCCCGACTGCTTTCAGAGGAAAGCAATCGGGCCGCTCTTCAGGAGCGCTGATAGGGCTGTCCAGAGAAGGAATCTCTGGAACCCTGGTTACGCGGACCCCCTCTGCCTCTGTAGGGGCACCTTTCGGATGAGTTACCCCCTCTGCCCTGGGAAGTAAACTCACCACGTGTCACAGAAATGACCCTGATATTTCTTTTGCCACATCTTTCCACTCCTCTAGTTCCTAGAATAGGAACATTGAGGGGTGGCAAAACATACGCCCATGGCAGACGGGGTCTTGTCATCCCTCTCACACCTGGTCAATGTATCTTTTACTTTTGGGCCAAAGAGAAGCAGCTTCCACTGGAGCATTAAGAAAGGAAGACTTTAAAGGGTCCGCAAAGTCACGGAGGCGTATCCAGGCGTGACGTCTCAGGACAACTGAACCTGCCGCTCTTTCAGTAGCGTGGGAAAACAAACACATGGAGGATTCGGATGTGGATTCCAGGGTAGCAAGCTGAGAGGCAACCTTGTCATGTACCTAGTCAGAAACTGCTCCTGCTAAGGTTTCAGAGAGTTTGGAGACTAGGCCTCTCTGAAGCCTAATGAAGTGTGCCAGACAGTTCAAAGACCTAACAGCAAAGGTCGATGATGCAAAGACTCGCTTCCCTAACCTGTCCACTGCCTGAGACTCCTGTTTGAGGAGTTGACAGTCTGGCTTTCCTCAGCAAGCTCCTTCCTAGTGGCAGCCACCACCACTACAGCATCTACAGGAAGACCCTTGGACCAGAGTAGGTGTTGCTCAGGAGGGGATAAAATCTTGTCTCGTTTCAGTGGGATTGGTTCAATAGTTTCAGGACTCTTCCATGCATGCTGCACGATAGTTATTTCAGCTCATCTGCAGGCGGGGTCATCCAGGAAGTAGAGGGTCAAGCACGAAAAGCCTGCAAGAATACGGACTCCTCAGAGGAGAGGTTGGTGGAGTTCGTCACCCCGCTGTTTCAGGATTTCCAGGATGTCGCCAAAGGAGACATCAGGGAGCGACCGTGGGGACTCCTCCTCTTCATCGTAGTTGGTCTCATTTGTGAGGGACTCCTCAGGGGAGTCCACGACCCTCTTGCAACATCCTCATGTGGTACCTCTCAGCAGGGGCTTCTGAAGAGGACTCCTAAGAAGGGGGCAACCTGTGGCAGGGTATCTTGAGACTCTTGTGCTCGATGTCCCGAAGCAGTGGCTTGTGTCAGCTGTGGCTCAGAGGGAGGACATAACTGGTACTGCGACGCAGACAGTTTGCCTGGAGAGGCAAGGGCCCTCCATCTCCTGGAAAGCTGGCTTGCCCAAAAAGGGATGGGAGCCCAGAACAGAAAAGGACACCCTCTGAACTGGGGTCACACGTCACTCCAACAGACCCACTACCAAGGACGGAGCTCCAAGAGGACTAGGTACCATTACAACTCCCGAAACCGCAGACAGTGCAGTGGAGTGGAAAAACTTTGCACAGTACTACATGTCACAGTGCCCACAGTCCAGTCTCGATCCTGAGTGGCTTGTCTCCGACTGAATCGAAGGCCAAAGGGTAGACTCCGGAACCACGGTGAGGACGCTGGAGTCCGTGGAGATAAGACTCCCAACTCCTAAAGGGAGGAGTTTTGGAAGGTGTTGTAATCCCCCTTGCCATCAGCAGCTGATCTACAAGAAACACCACATCCAGTTCTGAGAGGCTCCTGGTTGATCATGTTGATATCCCTGATGGGGAATCAGGTCGTTCAAAAAGGGGCTAAACTGCTGCCCGAAGAAAGGATCCACTGTGGGCGAGTATCATGTCTGGGTGGAATGGTCTATCAGCACAGAGGTCGCGTGGGTGGAGACATGTGTGGAAGGTGAGTCTGGTACTGAAACACCTGAAGCAGATACTGGAGGCAGGCTCGGTGCCATAGCCATGGTCGCTGCCAAGGTCAGAATTATCAAAGATGGCAGAGAGGCAGAAATCACTTATTTGGGCAAAACTGGTGCAGTGACTGGCGGCAAAGGCAAATTTTTGAAGCCGGCACCATGGTTGGTACCAAAGGCGGTGTCATGCAAGTCATTTTAGACCCAGAGGGCAAAGTCGTCAATTTTGGTATCTTCTGTCTAGGTTCCTGCTTTTTATCACCAGAAGGTGAGTACGAAACCAAATGCGGTCTCTTTTTATGTTCTTTACTAGGAGGGGGTGAGCCCTCAGACCCAGAAATAGCCTCTGAGAAGGGGGTCTTAAGAAGACCCTTCAAAATCAGTTTATTCGCTCTCTTGTTAAGGGTTCGAGAGCTATACCCTTTACAAATGGAACAAGGAGGTTGAGTAGACAGATGAGGAACACCCAGACAATGCACACGAAGAGTGGGTGTCTGAATTCGGCATTTTGCTGCTACACTGGTCGCATTGTTTAAATCCAGAAGTTCCTTTCTTTTTTGACATGGCAAACTATGAAAAATATCAACTAACTCAATAACAAATATAAAAATAATTAAAGGAGACTTTTTTTTTAAAATAAGAAAGCAAGAAAGGGAAAGGGGAATACCAACAATGGTATTAAATAGCTCAAGGGTAAGGTAAAGAGAAAGGGAGAGAGAAAGGGCCCATACCAACAATGGTACTTGAAGATTACCTAAACGGTAAGAAAAACAGTGAGACAACAACAGTAGTTGAGTGGGTAAAACTAACGATAAACTAAAGAAATATATTAATGTCTGAATAAGGAATGAATGAAGAAGATTAACATCAGATCAAATGTTTAATTAACAAAAAGCTCAACATCATTAAAGTCTAGGAGTGGTGGCAGAGAACAATTTAAACTTTGACCAATGTGCTGACTACCAAAGTCAGGGCAATATATCTACAGCCCATCTAATTCCAAAGAATATATGTAGCAACACCACGAAAATCAGCCTACCATTTTATACTTCCAACAATCCAGTCCTTACTAAATACAATGTTGCATTTCACAGTCTCAGATGAAGCCACAATCAGTCGCATATATTGAGGAGGTATTATTGTCCATTCGCTATAAGACACCTTTATCGTGATTTTGAACGAGTGAGTGATTCGGTTTTGAAAGGAAATATAAATGATTGTGCTAATTCTATGTTGCACACATGCCATGATGGAGACTGTTACCATTTATTATGGTTTAGTGCTTGCTTAAAACATTGGCATTTGTGCTGCAATAAGCGACTTTATTGGTCTATTTATAACCATTTAGAAGTCTCGCCTGAGAATGGGTGTGTTTTTCCTCTTCTTTATATATAGATTTATAACCTGACAGTGATTGGCTGTTAAGCTTAAACGTGCCATCTCTGATTACTGAAGAGGAATACACGCCCTCAGGCTTTGCAAGCCATTTAGGTTTCTTAGCATAGTAACAGATGTTTTGGTTATCCCACTTAAATATGCGATACTATAAGCTCAACAAATAACATTTATTGTTTAGCTTGGAAATGGCCAGTATACCTTTTAGTTTTAGGAAAACTATTGATCGCATTTCTATACGTGATCAAATGAGTCTATTATTTATTTTGTGCATTTAGTATGGCTATAGAACTTGGAAACCATTGGTAGTCTGGTATTAATCTGTCACTTGATTGGTTAAATATTAACCATTCACAAAATGCAGTATGAGGAGGAATATATGCCTCAAGTTAACACTGTGTTGTATAGTATATAGTTTAATGTAATCAGATAGACCATCGGGTTGAAAAACGTGATTCTATGGGCTTAACATTGGTCATATAATCTGAAAGCTATTTGCAGTTAGGTTAAATTTACATGCTGACTGGTTAAATATTAAACATTCATAAAAAGCAGTACGAAGAGATATATATGCCCTAAGGTAATGTTGTCGGCTTATAGTTTGGAACTTAACATTACCAGATTGGTTATTGCACTGAAATATGCAATTTTATAGGTTCAATAGCAAATATCCATAGCTTGGTCAAGACATGGTAGGTACACGCCTTAGTTTAAGGCCATTGGTGATGGCATGGTTTTATGTGATCCGATAGGCTGAATAATACTCTGTTAGATGCATTAATAAAGTATATATAGTTCTGGTTATTTAGTGTATTGATCTATGAATAAAGGTGTACAAGTTTGGTATTCTTGTTACACACCTATTGAAGTCCATCTTTGTCAATATAATTCCTTTGATGACCAATTGTTTATCAAAGCAGATTGGTATTTGTGCTTTTAGTTTTTATTGGTCAAACATCAAGTTTACAACTCATTATAGGCACATTTAGTGTTATTGTAATATAACATCAATAAAATAAATAATATTAGTAGTGATGGTGTAGCTTTATTGCACTTTACTACTATTAATGTTACATAAAGTTGTTGGCTTTTAGCTGGTACCCTTGATGCGTAGGCAACAGCTTTACCTACATGAAGTTTGCACCATTCATTTACATTTAATTTGAAATTATAGATCTTTCTGCAAAGGCCTTTAGGGCAAATAATAAAAGATGAATTTATATTTTGTATTACAGAAATATCAGATGAATCATTTTGATACTGAAATATTTAGTATATATGTTTCATACATGTGTGGGTTTGAATGTTTCTGATGGGCTGGGTGCTATGGGCTATGTTAAACAATTTTTACTGGAGAAAATAAGCTAGCTGCATGACAATCCATGTCCTGAATGGTCTATTATTATTAACTATTGATTGAATAGAGGATGCTTGCATACACTTTATGCCATTTAAGTTATTAATCCTACTGGATATCTTGTGAGGGTGTGTGCTGATGTGTATTTTTATTGGTTAGAAGTCTTTTAAATTGATTCCTCTATTATCTGATGAAGTTCCATTAATAGCGGGATGAAATCCGTGTGCGAATAAAAAGATATTTTATTGCAGCTGGGGTCTTCGATTTCGTTTAAGGATACCATTGGTGATATGGATTTGGCTTAGAAGGAAGTCTTTCGTGCTTACACGTCTGCATTTATTCGTGGTTTACAGTTTTTCTTGGTTTACTAATGGAAGTGTGCCAACTGTTTTTCACCAGAATATTCAACAAGTAGGTGGTTAACCGCAGGAAGCAATTGGTGGCTGTGAGAAAGAATAACCAATATTAGGGTCGGACTATTTAAAACTGGACAGTTATTTGTGCTTGACAAAAGAGAAGTGGTTCAGTCAAGTAACTGGCAGCACAAATGGAGGGTGTTTTTGCTGGGTGGCAGTGCTCTACCTTCCAGGTTCAAGGCCAAGTTAAAAGACGTTATGTACTTACCATATCATTCCATCTGAGTAGGTAAACTTCACTTGTCAGCAACCTGTGGGTTTTCGGATCAGACACGGATCCGAGCCGGCAGCATACCAAGCAAAATGTTTTGAGCTCCAAACTCCTCCCCCCTACCCATACTACACTGAGACCTCCTTCCAATCCTCAGATCGAGCTTGCCACTCCACACGTGACACCAACAAACTAAACCCTGAGACCCCTGAGCCAAGGACAAACATCAAGCTCTTGAACTCAGGACATAGAGCTCAGCAGAAATAATCGCCAAGGTAAGGTAGGATGAGGGAGGGATGGTTACTGACAAATGAAGTTTACCTACTCAGATGGAACGTTATGGTGAGTACATAACTTCATTATCTAAAGTGGTTAACTTCATTTGATCAGCAACCTGTGGGACAGAGTCCCCGGCTACCCAAAATATTGGGAGGCCCTTAAGGAAGGATATTCCGGAGCACTGCAGAGCCAAAGGAAGCCCTTCCTCTAGACACCAAATCCAGTTTATAATGAGTAATAAAGGTGAGAGAGGACGCCCAGGTAAGCTGCTGAGCAAATGTCATCCAGGGAAAACTCTAGACCAGAATGCGGCAGACGTTGCCATAGAGCACGTAGAATGAGCATGAACTCCTACTGGTTCTGGTAAACCAAGCTCTCTATATGCTTGTAGGATACAAAGGGAAATCCACCTAGTGAGAGTCACCTTTGAAACTGGTTTCCCTGAAAAAGGCTTAGCAAAGGAAACAAAACGTTGATCAGATTTACGAAAGACCGCCGTCCTGTGCAAATAAAAATTTAACTGCCTGTGAACATCCAGCAAATGAAGTTTGTAATCCCCTTTGTTCTGAAAATTAGGGGAAAAAAACAGGCAAATTAACAGACTGATTAATGTTAGTCTCAGAAGCAACTTTAGGGAGAAAAGACTGATTAGTCCTGAGAGACGCCTTGTCCTTATGAAACACTAGATATGGGGGTTTCATACAAAGAGCCTGAAGCTCCGACACTCTCCTGGCTGAGGTGATAGCTACCACAAAAGCAGTCTTCCATGACTAGAATTTTAAGTCAACTGATGCCAAGGGCTCGAAAGGAGGCGCAACTAAGGCTTGAAGAACCGAAGTCAGATCCCACGGTGGGGACGGAGTCTTAATAGGAGGTCTCAGAAGAAAAGTGCCTTTCAAAAAGGTCTTACAAATTCTGGCATCAGCGAGAGAGCCTAAACTGTCCCCTACATGGAAATGAGAAGAAGTCGCCAGCTGGAACTTCACTGGCTCGTTGCTGGAAGATACGAGACAAAGTCTAATACCGCTGACATCGGAGCGGTAAAATGATCCAGATTTCTCTGTGAAGCCCAAATGTCGAAACGTCTCCATTTGCCAAGGTAAATTTTCCTGGTAGAGGATTTATGTGCCACAACCAAGATGGATTTAACAGGGGAAGAGATAACGGGAGTCCTAGCAACTAATGGCACTGGAGCAGCCAAGCTGTGAGCTTCAGGCTGTCCAGATTCGGAGGAAGCATTCCCAAGGGATGACTAATCCGATCCGGAATGGGATGCAAGATCCAGGATGGAGCTATGAGATGAGACCGTAGGCAGGGAAACCAAACATGACAAAGCCAGAATGGGGCTATAAGGATCATTCTGCTCCCCAACAGATGATCTTTCTGTAAGAATTTTGTCATGAGCGGGGAATACGCATAAAGACGACTGGGTGGCCAACCATGAACAAGAGTGTCTCTGGGGGCTTCCCCCATCGGGGAATTAGAGCGAAAAACTTGCTGCACTTTGCGTTGGATGGCGATGCGAAGAGATCGCAGCAAGGCAGATCCTACTTGAGGAAAATGTGTTCTGCTACACAAGGGTTCAGAGACCACTCGTATGGAGAAAGGATAGTTCTGCGCAATTTGTCTACCAAGATATTGGATCGACCCAGAATGTGCGTTGCTATCAGAAAGCGGTTGGTGGAGATCGCCCAATCCCAAACTCTCATGGCTTCTCGACAAAGGGGATAAGACTTGGTTCCCCCCTGTTTGTTGATATACCAAACCACTGACATATTGCCTGACTGGATCACAATAGTTCCTAGAGGAAGATCAGCATGAAGGGCCTGCAATGCTAAAAGAACCGCTCATCTCTAGAACATTTATATGCAGAACAGTCTTCGCTTTTGAGTCCACGTGCCTTGAACAGTTCCTGCCCGAACAGTGCCCCCCCCCACCCTAGGCAGGAGGCGACCATGGTCACCGTGGCTTGGGGCGAAACAAATGGACGTCCCTCCTGCAAAACCCGGGATCACAGCCACCATGAGAGAATTTCTGCACACACTGCTCAGAGGGATCGGAAAATCTAGAGGTTGAAGTAGTATCAGCCACTGAACTTGCAACGTCCACTGTAAATTTCTCATATGCAGACGCGCACAAGGGATCAGGTTGATAGCTGCTGCCATGGACCCTAAGGCTCTCAGGACTAATTCTGATGGAGGTGCAGGGGACTGCAGAAGCGCCAACACGAAGTGCCAGGCTGTGTAGTCTGTCTGGAGTCAAAAATGCCCTGGTCTGAAGAGAATCTATTCTCGCCCCTATGAAGTCTAACACTTGAACAGGTTGAAGGGAAGATTTCCTGAGATTTATGGTGATTCCCAGCTGAGGTGATATACGGAGAAAGAAATCCCTGGCTAGTAAGAGTAGATGCCTGGTGGGGGTGGTGAGGAGCCAGTCGTCCAGGTACGGGAAGACCTGAATGCCCTGAAGTCTCAGGTGGGCCACTACAACTGCCATGTTCTTGGTGAACACCCTGGGGGCTGTGATGAGACCAAAGGGTAGAACCCTGAATTGATAGTGACTGGCCCCTAGCTGAAAGTGGAGGAACCCCCTGGATCGCCTGTCCATCAGGATATGGTAGTACGCATCCTTGAGATCCATCTAGCACAACCAGTCTTCCTCCTGCAAGAAGGGCAGGATGAATTGAAGCGCGACCATCCGGAACTTTTCCTTGGCAATGAACAGGTTAATTGCTGATAGGTTGAGAATCGGTCTTAGGTCCCCCGTCTTTTTTGGCACCAAAAAGAACCTGGAATAGACGCCTGATCTGGACTGGTCTGGGGGCACCTGCTGGATGGCTCTTTTCTAGCAGCTTTTGTATTTCCAAAGCTGCAGCCTCCTGCTGAGCGGGAGGGACGTCCGGGAGAAGCCTTGTATAAGGGGGCTTGTTTGTGAAGGGAATAGACTAGCCTCTGGATATTACTTTAAGCACCCAGCGATCTGTCGTGATGGACTCCCATTGGGCTAGGTGCATTGAAAAACGCCCCCCCCCGACCTCCTCCAGAGAGGAGCAGTCGGGCAACCCCTCAGAGTTGCTGTGTGGGTCAATCTGAAAAAGGTTCCCGTGACCCGAAGTTCTTCGGCCCCCCTCTGCCTCTGGGCCAGCGTTCACCTTGTCCCCCTCTGCCTCTGGGGGAGAAGGAGTCCTGAGTGTTCTGGGACTGCTGAGATTTCTGGAACCACAGCTTCTTTTGCCCTCGCTGGTTCCTGGAAAAGGACCTTTGGGGGTTAGAGAAGTGGATCCTGATGTCTGACAGCGTTTTCCCGTCTTTCTCGCTCTGGACAAGCATATCGAGGACAAGCGTATTGTGGACAGTCTTCCCAAACAGGGTCGAACCGTCAAATGGTGAGTTAGCAAAGGACGCCTTGAAGGGTTCTGAGAAATCGCAAAAACGTAGCGAGTTGCGACACCTTTAGGCGATACCGGACCTGCTAGCCCAAGCGGCTCCCTCGGTGGTGTGAGAGAGTAGATGCATGGACTTACTGGACACAAACTTGAGTGGCGCCATATGAGCAGAGAAGGTCCATTTATCCTCGCCCAACATGGACTCCAGGGGAGAGACTGCATACTCTTTCACAAGGTCCCGCTGCAGTCAAATTACATGGGCCAAGTAATTCAGTGCCCTTACAGTAAAGGTAGCTGAAGCAAAGGTCCGCTTTCCAAGACTGTCCATCACCCTTGACTCCTTGTCTGGGGGTGGACCGAGGAACTTTCCTGGGCGAGTTCCTTTTTTGTGGCCGCCTCCACCACCAACTGGAGAACCTTTGCTTCAAGAAGCTCTATCTGCCGGGGGGGGGGGCTCAATATTTTGTCGGGCCTTTTGGGAATTGGCTACACAATGTCCGGCTCCTTCCAAGCTCTGGTGGTAAGGTCCACCAGAGGGTTGGCTGGGGGGGGGGGAGACACCCAAGAGGTAGATGGACCTGTGTCAAATGCCTCCAGGAATACAGACTCGTCAGAGGAAGGTTTTTAGGTGGACCCCCCCCGGCAAAGGATTTCCATTATGTCTCCGAAGGAGAAGTCTTTGGGGGGTGATTTGGGGGAACCTTCCCCTTCCTCCAAGTCAGTATCCTTGGTGAGGGACTCTGGGGAGTCCAAGTGCCTCCTTTTACACTGGCGTTTGTGAGGAACCTCCTAAGTTGGACTCTCCGGGGAGGGCTCACAAATGGTTACGTGTTCCTCCAGGGGAACTGGCTGGGGTGCAATAGACACAGTCTGTCCCGGGGGGGGGGGGGGGACTGGATGACGGAAGACAAGCCCAACTGCGAGAGGGCAGGGATGGACCCCAAGGAAGGAGTGCAGGGTCTCTATCCTTCAGAGTGAATCCTCTCCACTATGAATGCCGAAGGAGAACCGGCTTCCCTGAAACTGGTGGTGAGGGTAGCAGAGACCCTCTGATCTGACGATGGGATCGGAGCCGAAGTTGGAATGGCAGGACCCAAAGGGACGATATGCCCCGACCACAATGGAGCTAATGACACACATCCCCTCGGATCCAACGCCCAACTCTTGGCTCAGAGAGCTCGGATCCGAAAGCGGATCTGACAGACGAGACGGCATGGCCAGCGTCGAGGCCAAAAGTACCATCGGCTGCGACCCCCTGACTCCGGGGCTCCTCAGATCCACAGACTCCTAAATCAGATGGTGGATTGGAGGAGCAGCTATCAGGGTGAAAAACGGAGCCTAACTCCCTGCACCGGTGGGGGGGGGCAGCAACACTACCACCTGCAGTCGAGTTTCTAGAAACTTTCACATCATCCCATCCACGTCTGCTTCAAAGATGCTCCGAGTCTATCTAGAGGATGCCGCCGAAGCAAAGACGACCTCGGGGGTGGTCTAGCCTCCTGCTCCGGCTCCAAAGAAAAACGTGGTGAACAGAGGAGAGGATGGCCTAGTAACTAACAGGAGACAAAATCACCTTAGCGGGAGGGGCCATTGGATCCAACTCGGCCTGCGCTTGCGGCCCTTCTCTCTCTCGTTTTCCTTTTCTGTTTGCCTCTGTCTCCCTGTGTTTGTCTTTCATTTTCTCTTTCTTGGCCTCTCTCTCTCTCTCCCTGTGGCAAGGTGGGAGTGTGAGTCCCGGACAGGGAAGGAGGGCCAGAAGGCTGGACAGCCACAGCAATGGCTGGCGAAGAAGCTGTGGAAGAAGCAGAAGTTGATTCCGCTTGTAGAAGACCTGCCAGAATCAACTTGTTCCTGCGATTCCGCAGGGCTCGGGCATTGAAGGCCACACAGATTTTGCAGCCAGATGACAAATGAGGCACCCCCAAGCAAACTACACACAGTGTGTGACCGTCTGCTGGCAACAGCTTGTTTACACACACTGGGCACTTAGAGAAAGTCACTTTCTGACTTTCCAACATAGTAAACGCGCACACACACTATGGGCGGGAAGGGGGGTCTACACTGACAGAAAGTTAACAACTTTCTAACTACAAAACGCAAATATCTAGCGAGGAGGGAAAGCCGTAAAGTGGATAAACTATTAGCTATCTATAGATATATCAAAGGGGCACAACACAGACCAATAAATTTCGAAAAACCCTGAAAACTTGCCTTGGAGCTCAAAAATCCTGTGCTGGCAAAGCCGCGACAAGTGAGATCTGGGGATTGGAAGGAGGTCGCAGTGTAGTATGGGTAGGGGGAGGAGCTTGGAGCTCAGATCTTTTTGCTTGGTATGCTGCCGGCTCAGATCCATGTTGGATCAGAAACCCACAAGTTGCTGATCAAATTAAGTTAACTACTTCAGATCTGGCAGCACAAATGGAAGGTGTGTTTTGCTGAGTGGCAGTGTTCTTCCTTCCAGGTTCAAGGCCAAGTAACTGGCAGCACAAATGGAAAGTGTTTTTTGCTGGGTGGCAGTGTTCTACCTTCCAGGTTCAAGGCTAAAACACATTTTGCTAACCTGCTGGACTGCTTGGGTCCACTGGTCTGTGGGGACATCTTCTATAAATAACAATGTATGCAAAAGTTGCGTTCGCTTAGCGGAATCACCCTAACATCTCGCAACATACAATCTCTCATTGGTAATAATCTAATTAGAGGCAATCCCAGAGCACATGCACCCACCACCCTTTTACACCTGTTTACACTCCATCACTCACCTAAAGCATCTGGAAATATCCTCTGAATTATGAATATGTACAAAGTTACCAGAGGAAGCATTTCTAGTTTAATATACGAAATCTGCACTCTCTCTCACCCTGGAACAGTTCTTGAGTAGTGAAAGCACTTCCTTTGCTGTCTGCACTGTGTTTTCTGGATGTCTTCTAACAAAGGTAAACAATTCCCTGACATGTAAGAAGGCTTATGCCTCTGTAGGAAGTAGGATTTTAAATCTGGTGCCCCCCCCCCGACCCCAACACTCACTCGGTAGAAAGAAGGGCACATGCTTGGCCCTTGGGACATGTGAGTAATCATTATGGATGCACATTCATATCTCCCACACTACTCTCTTTACCCTGTCATAAATTGTAAGATACTTCTCTATGAAAGATTAGGTTGCCAGCCATACTACAATGGGTCTTTTCTCCTCTCCTCCTTCTCTGACCTCGGTTCCAGTGCTTTCTTTCAAGGTAAATGTCACCTTCTGGCAGTCTGGGCCATCTTGCAAAGTGCTGGTGTACTAAAAAACAATTCTGCCCCCCCCAGTCTTGAAAGGACCCCTATAATTCTCAGATTATCCCTTCTTGCTCTGTCTTCAAGATCACTGTACCATCCCCATCATCCGCTCCATTTTTTTTTTTTTATTTTACACGTTAACAACCTTCCCCCTTATCCCTTTATTTTCTCTTTGTGGGTCAGTAACTACATCCAAGTGAGTTGAACGCTTTTTACCTGCTTTATCTACCTTGGCTTACTTTTCTAGTCGCTTCAGCCTGAATTTGTCTAATTCAGTATTAACTGTATTAAAATCAGCTTGAATTTGTCTAATTCGGTATTAACTGTGCTAAAATCAGCCTGAATGTGTCTAATTCAGTATTAACTGTTAAAATCAGCCTGAATTTGTCCAATTCAGTATTAACTGTGTTAAAATCTGCCAGGATTTCCTTTTCTAGGGCAGCTGCTAAGTGCACATTTAGACTTGGAGCTTGGTTCAAGGTAGTGTCTTCCCAGTCACTACTGTCAGTTCAGCAGCCAATGCCATGCTGCAGCCGAATGCAACAGTATGTCAAAAATTAGTTTTTTGTCAATATTTATTTTACATTAAGTTTTAGGAAGAGACATCAGCTTACTGGGATGGACTTTGTCTGCTAGTCAGGGTTTTAGCTAGACACAAGGCACAGTTTCTTATCTGCAGCTAAAACAAGTGTTCAACCAAACCCTATTTGAGTACCACAATGGGAGTCCTCAGGGATACAATGCTTTTAGTACCTAGCTGGAACTACTACTCCTGTAAAACACTGACTTACATATTTTTTCTCCTATCTCTTTCTAAATGGTGCACTCTCATTCTGTTAAGATGTATGCTGTTATGCATGATTAGAATATTACAACTGCATGTTAAACAATTAATATATGTTTATTACTGCTTACAGCTTGGGCCATGACTGGAGAGTCAATGGAACATCTGAAATAAATCCATTAACTTGCTGGAAAAAAATGTTAATGAACAAAAAAGTATTCAGTTTGAGAACAAATTCTGCCATACAGATAACTGCATAGCTCTATGACTAAGTGCGACTCTTTTGCGACTGGTACTCAAAAGAAAGCAACAGTCAGAAAGAAACTGCAATTAGTATTCCAAAAACAAGGAAAAAAGTATTTCCCAAAGTAAGCAAGCTTCCCTGCAACACCACATCCTGCTATTATACACAAAAACTCTGAAGTCTCTATCTTGGAGAAAGAAGAAATCCTCCAGATACCACAGTCTCCATTTTCTGGAATCACACACCACTGAACACAAACTAACATGTTTACCACTAGCAGGCTGAAATCAATCCTG